>NC_141040.1:48910000-49207500 GCF_052040795.2 Danio rerio | reverse complement strand
GTACTCTAAAACACTGTTGTGTAATACTGTAATGAAAAACTGTAGTTTCGTGTAAAAATATTAAAACTATTTTACGGTAAGGTTTCTATCCTATTTTAATAGTAAAGTGCTGGCAAACACAGCTGCTGTTTATTTTTTAGCATACATTTTATGTATTTTTTACAGTGAAATTACAATCATTTTTACAGTGTATGCACAATGTTAAAAAAATGGAAAAATGTTGCAGTAAAAATCTGTAACCTGGTTAACAGTACGTATCAATAGTATATATATATATATATATATATATATATATATATATATATGTATATATATATATATATATATATATGTATATATATATATATATATATATATATATATATATATATATATATATATATATATATATATATATATATATATATATATATATATATATATATATATATATATATATATATATATATATATATATATATATGTATGTATATATATATATATATATATATATATATATATATATATATATATATATATATATATATATATATGATGTGTAGTGTTCGTACTTTAAAACAGTGGTGTATAATTCTATAAATCAATTAAATACGATAGTTTACTCTAAAATTTCGAAATCTAGAAAATGTAAATATAGAACAATTTAGAAATATATTTTTCTATGGTAAAGATCTGAAACCACAGCTGCTTTTTCTTCACTGCACATTTTATGATTTTTTTAAACAATGTTATAAATGATATAATGCTATAAAAATGACAAATTCAATGTTAAAATGTGTAGTGTTAGCAGTTTAAAACGTATTATAAAAGTTAAAGTTCTGGCAACCACACCTGTCGTTTTTATACCATAAGTTTTATGGATTTTTTAAAAGTGTAAACACACTTAAAGGAATGACAACAATTTAAACAGTAGAAACTGTAAAAATGTAAAAATGCTGCAGTAAAAATTTGTAACCTGGTTAACAGTATGTTCCCGTAATATATAACATATATGTGTAGTGTTAGTACTTTAAAACACTGGTGTGTCATACTATAAACCAAACGAAATGCAGTGGTTTACAGTAAAAATTAAAAATGTATTTGAAGGTTTCTTCCATATTTTTAATGGTGAAGTTTTGCCAACTACAGCTGCTGTTTTTCCTTAAATTGTATATATTTTTAAAATGTACATAGACTGTAAAAAATAACTGTAAAGAATCTGTAACCTGGTCAATTAACTGTACATGACCTTAATGTATATGATGTGTGGTGTTAGTACTTTAAAACACTAGTGTGTAATACTATAAATTAATGAAATACGGTAATTTACTGTAATATTTAGAAATGTATTTTAAGATTTTGCTGTATTTTTATGTTAAAGTTCTGGCAACCACTGCTGTTTTTTTTATTATTATAAATGTTGTGTATTTTTAGACTATGTACATAAACTGTAAAAAAATTACTGTAATTTCAACGTAAAAAAAACTATAAAATGCTATGGTAAAAATCTGTAACCTAGTTCATTAACTGTACCTTTCCTTAATACATATGATGTGTGGTGTTAATATTTTAAAACACCAGAGTGTAATACTATAAATTAATGATATACAGTAGTTTACTGTAAAATTTAGGAAATTACTTAACGATTTTTACTGTGTTTTTAATTGTAAAGTTCTGTCAGACACGGCTTTTGTAATGTATTTTTTAACAATGTACATACGCAGTAAAAAATTACTTGAAATGTCAATCCAAAATAAAAAACTAAAAATGCTTCAGTAAAAATTTGTAACCTGGTTAACAATACCTTTCCTTAAAATATATGATGTTTAGTGTTAGTACCATTAAACACTGCTGTGTAATACTCTAAATTAATGAAGTATGGTAGTTTACTGTAAACTTTAGTGAACTACGTTACGGTTTCTACAGTATTTTTTTAATGGTAATGTGCTAGCAACCACAGCCGCTGTTTTTTTAACCATAAATTGAATGTTTTTTTTTTTTTTACTGTGTACATACATTGTAAAAAGTACTGTAATTTCAACGTAAAAAAAAAAAACTAAATTACCAAATTGACTGTTCTGTATTGAGTGTGTGTCTGCGAATGAGTATGTATGGGTGTTTTTCAGTACAAGGTTGCTGCTGGAAAGTCATCCATTGTGTAAAACATACGCTGGAATAGTTGGCAGTTCATTCCACAGTGGCAACCCCTGTTAAGTAAAAGGAATAAGCTAAAGGAAAATGATTGAATGAATAAAATAAAAGAACTGGTGTAATAAACGCACATGATGATGGTGCGGCGGATTTAGATGAATCCGCTTGATTCCTGCATGTTTAATGGCACAGCAGGTTTGCTTTTTTCCTTTTTTTTTTTTTTTTGCTTGATTCAGATCAAATGTCTTGAATAATAATGAATTATTAAGCAACTCCCTGTCTTGCGGTCTTTACCATTAGCAGATGCTGTTAATTAAAAGACACGATCTTTAGATCTCGCATATCATCTGGAAAATTTCTTTTTTTTTTTTTTTTTTGCTGGCTGCTGCTTTTGTTATGCGATCCTTTTTCAGTGCATTCGCTCCCACACACAGATTGAGTGTGTGAATATATTTGTAATATTCTGCGGCGAGCCCGAGGGGTTTGAAAAGGTCGTGGTTTATTTGGATATCTTCGATTTTTCTTTAGTGTTTTTCTCTCCATCCTAACTAAATGCAAGCAGGCAGCAGCAGTAAATGACTAAGAGAATACATCGAGCATTTCTGCTAATCTAATGTCTTATTCAGAAATTGAAAATTAAAAGAGTTATTTATTTATTTCTGGAGCTTTTGTTGCAGAGTAATAAGATACAATTGTGAAAGCAAGATTAGAAGTAATTAGAAATGCCGTGTTTTTCGATGATAACTAGTTTGAGTGATCTCTAAAGCAGGTTTTGTTTTGGCAGACCCAGGGGTCACCAGAAAACCATTTCATAGCACAACAGCTAACGCTTTATTCTCTCTGATTTAAGCAGAGTTCAAACTGAGCGCCGCTGTGAACAAAGATCATGATATCTATGCCACCTGCTGAAACTGCTGAGGGAAATACAAGCTTTTTATAACCGGAAATCAAAGTAACGGTGTGAAGATTTCACTGTTGTGCAGTTAATTTTATTTTTCATATTTAATTGTAGAATTTGATATATTGAATATGTCACTTATTATTATTTAACAAAAATTATTTCAATGTATGTTAAACACATAGGTAGATTAGTTTTAAAAATGTTATCAATACAATGACAGTTTAATTTTAATATTAAATAACCAACAAATTAGCTAAAATAATGTAATCATTATTTTCATATTTAATTGTATAAAGTAATATATTGAATGTGTCATTTATTAGATTTTTGAACTGAAAAATATAGGATTTGAATATATTTAAGAGGGTGACATGGTGACTTGGTGGTTAGCACTGTTGCCTCACAGCAAGACGGTCACTAGTTCAAGTCCCAGCTGAAACAGTTTGCATGTTCTCCTTGTGTTGGTGTGGGTTTCCTCTGGGTGCTTCAGTTTTCCACACAAAGACATGCGCTATAGGTGAATTGAGTAAGCTAAATTGTTCGTAGTGTATGAGTGTACGTATATAAATATGTGTGTGCGTATATATGTATACACACACACACACACATACATATTTGAGCCACAGGACACGTCCAGATTTCTTGTGGCGCGGAACATTTCCGAAAAAAGCGAGCAAGCGGGTGCGTGTATTTGTGTGTGCGTGTGTTTATGTGTGAATGAGGGAGAGCGTAATGCTGTGTGTCACTTGCTTGATGCTTTGTGTTTACAGACAGCTTGTTACAGGTGTGTGTGTGTGTTTATACTAGGGATGGGAAGATTAACCGATATGTATCGATACGCGGTCATGCGCGTGCACGATGCGAGTGCATCGGTTGAGCAGCAGAGGATGAATGAAATTTTGGAAGCAAATCGAGATGCATCGGTTTTTGCGAGATGCATCGATTATTCCGAGATACAGCTTATATTTTTAATATAGAATGTATTTTTTATTTATTAACAAGTGTTGTCAACCTGTTTTTGGCGCATAATTTAATCGACCTACATAAAGTAAGCCTTAGCAACGGATTTGCGGATGTGTACACTTTCACTACAACTCAGTGTATCAGGTGTGCGGATGAAGCTAGTGGAGCGCCCTCAGAAAGCGCGAGAAGCAAAACAAACATATTCCCCACTGAGTTTTAAATCTAAAGTATGGCAAGCAACATTATGGATTTAAGGATGGACGACATGACAGGACAGATGCAATTTGCAATATGTGCCGCGCATCTGTAAAATACGCGGGCAGTACGACTAATCTGAAATCTCACTTGAAGCGGCGCCACGGTGTTGTTGTGAAAGCATCTTCTAGTGTTTCTGCATCCCCGGCTTTCGCACTGCTTCAACCAGCTCCAAAAGTGGTGAGAAAAGCATTGCAAGTTTTTTTTCCATGCGCAACAGTTCTGCTCGCTCTACGCCAATAACGAATGCTATTGCATTGTTCATCTGCAAAGATATTCAGCCTAGTGTCACGGAGAACGAAGGTTTTAAACACCTCCTCCTGTTAATTTTTATTTAATTATAATAATAATAATAATATTAATAATAATAATGATAAAAATAATGGGTGTCACGGTGGCACAGTGGGTAGTTTGACCACCTCACAGCAAGAAGATTGCTGGTTTGTTATATTTTTATTGGCCTGTTGTTTACAGTGACAGTGATGTTTCAAAGCAGCATAACACTGCTAGTTCACAACCTTAAGTTTTGAATAATCAGTGGCAAAATATATCTTTGTAAAACTTGTTTTCATAGTTGAAAAGTTAAATCACAATTCTTGTTGTGCAATGCTTAACCTTTATGTTGAAAGAGTGCAAATATATACATATTTTTTTAATATATATATTGCACTTATACATTCTGTTTATCTTGAAAATACTTAAATAATATGTGCTATATGTTCTAAAATGGCCCTCTACTGTAAACTGACACTCTGGCTCTGAGAGAAGAGCCAGTTTGTAAAAAAGTCTTGGTTTTGCTTGGTTTATAAATAATCAAACTCATTCAATGGCACAGCATCCTCTTTCACATCATCTCATAAACTTGATCTAATTAGTTAGTGCTGAAATATCGCATCGTATCGTGATATGGGTGTGAATCGTATCGTGTTGCATCGCAATATGTCACAAATGTATCGCTAATATATCGGATCGTATTCTTTGTATCGAGATGCGTATCGGATCGGCATTATAGCTTAGATGCCCAACCCTAGTTTATACAGACAGCCCCCCTCAATATAAAACTGTGCTCCGTGATGTACCGAGATATCGAATTTAACCGAATCGATGGCATGAACCGAACCGTGAGACAAGTCTAGGTTCACACCTCTAATTTCTACATTAGAAGCATTGCCACCACAGCCAAGGAACATCCTATCTTACTGTGGCTCAACACGAACTCTACGGCAAACGCGTTGAGGAAAAAGCCACAAGCAGAAGTTGACAGGCCTTGAGAGTCTGGGTAAAAAAATTGCAGCCAAGGCAGCAGAGCTCAAGTTAAGAATAAAATAAAACTGACAATTTAAGTATAATGTTTTATTCAATTCAAGTAGTCACTTGTACATAATTATTTTCTAAGGTTCAAAATTTATACAGATTTTACATTTTTCTCTCATACTTCTGTCAGAATGGGTATGAAGTTGGCATTAAATTTTATTTGAAAGGGTATTAAAAAGGTCTTTAAAAGCCTTAAATTTCATTTGGAGGATCCCGGGGGTACCCTGTACAGTAAACATCTGTCATCTTCTCATCAGTGACCTGCATCTGAACAGTCTCTGGGTCAATGCTTGTAAAGATTTTGGACATCTTCTTGGACACTTATAAAGGGCACCTATGGTGAAAAATCAACTTTTAAAGCTGTTTGGAAAGACGTGTGTGTGTGTGTGTGTGTGTGTGTGTGTGTGTGTGTGTGTGTGTGTGTGTGTGTGTGTGTGTGTGTGTGTGTGTGTGTGTGTGTGTGTGTGTGTGTGTGTGTGTGTGTGTGTGTGTGTGTGTGTGTGTGTGTGTGTGTGTGTGTGCGTGCGTGAACTCATTGTTGCAACTCCACAAAAACTGCATCAAATACTGATTGGTAAAGTTCTTACTGTAGTATTTTTCACAAATGTTAAGATCTAACGTGAGATCTGCTTCCTGAGGCAGCCAAGGGCGGCGATTGAGGCATGTTGCTGACAGGCACGTGGAAACAGAGGGTGGGGATGACTAGCCTTAAAGGCCCAATGTAAAAAAACAGCAACAACTTTTTCCCTGCTTTAATACAAACACTTCAAACAGATATAATAAATACTCTACTGGGTGTTTTGAGCTGCAACTTTACAGACACATTCTGGGGTCACAAAAGACTTACATTAAATATGAAAAAATGGGTTACCTATGTGCACTTTAATGCTTCCAAACAGTTTGCTGCAATTATAAATCGCCCATGTCTTGAGGGAGTCCATTATGATGCGATTTACTTTCTATGTGGGGTTTGATTGGACAGGAATCACAGGACTGATTTTTCTAATCTGCATCGACAAGAAAAAATAAAGTAGCGACTGCAGGATGAACAAATGTAGTGGAGTAAAAGTAGCAATACTGCACTAAAAAATGTACTCAAGGGAAAGGGAAAGTACCCATTTTTAAAACGACTTAATAAATTACAATTTCTGAGCACATTTCTGCTGCTGTGGAAAATATTCCACTATCAGGACTGACTTTTTACCTGAAATAAATGTTCTTCAAAAACAATTATAATAACAATACCGCATTATTATATTTTTAATTACTCTCAAACTCAAAAATTACTTTATTTGAAAAATAAATAAATAATTAAACATCTGCTTGTCTTCATAAATGTGCTTTCTGGAAATATTTGAAAGTGATTTAGTTAAAGGGAGGTGCTGATGTTTCAGCAAGAATGCCATTTAATATGATATAATAACTTTTTTTTTTTCTTCAATCATTTAAAACTTCCTTTCTGGCACAGTGTGACAACACCAGAAACCCGAGTGGTTTCTTTCCAAGCGTAATGTGTTGCTGGATTATATTGTGTTTTTAATTACAGAGGATAGAGAGGAAGAGAAAAAAAAACCTGCATACTCCTGCTGCTTCATGCTGAGCGGAGATGCAAACATATTCACCACTGAACCTAAAGAGCAGCCCATCAAATATAATTTAACACTTTAAATGGATCTGGGTCTGCGCTGTGTGTTTGTACATGGCTAAGTTGTGGCCGTGCTCGGAAAATAATTGCTTATTGCATGAGCTAATTGCTGCGATTAATTCAGTTAATGAGTTCCTGAATTAGTCAGATAAATGCGTTTGTGTGTGTGTGAGTGTGATTGTGTGTGCGGGCTTTGCTTGTCAATTATGCATTTTGGTCACGATTAGCCTCTCCCTCAACCTAGATGAATCGGTATTAGAACATAACGTTGCCTTGTAAATGAGTTTATTTTTTAATTTACTGGGTACTCGAGCAGAAGTGGGGCCAAGACCACTAATGAAAAATATATGCAGTAAATTAAAGATGCGTTATGCATTTCATTCTTCATTGTTTAGATATTTTTTGACATTATTAACTCTTTAACTTGAACTTAAGAGTTAAGTTTAAGTGCCAATTCTCACTATTAACTAGTTGTTACTAATAATACTAATAAGGAATAATTAAAGTACTAATAAGTTATTACCTGCCTGTTATTAAGATATCTGCTGTTTATTTTACTTATAAAGTTCATATTGTGCTCAATTTTATTCTTATCATCACTCAAAAAAAAAACATGTTTGCTACTTGTTTAAACTGCCTATTTAAGTGAGCTGAAACAAAAATTTTGTACATTTTTGGGGGGAAACTTAATTGTTTTATGTTCAGTCCACTCAAATTTGTTAAATTAATCAATTAGTTTTGGGACAACATGAATGAATTGTGTTGAAGCCTGCATTTTTTACAGTGGATAAGGGCTACACAATACTGGGAAAATATGCCATATTGTCGTTGATTGTTACGAAACTGTATTTCTTTCAATATAACTAACTTACAAAATGCTGATTAATGATTTTTTTTCTAAAAGGTGAGCATAACAAAATAAACAGGTAATAGATTTTTTATTCTTGAGCCAATAAAATAAATAAATAAATGAAAAGATGTCAAGCACTGAAAAAAATTTGGGGTTCGACAAAGTCGATTTGTGTTGGTTTTTTGTTTTGTTTTTTTGTGTTTTTTTTACAAATTTTTGACATTATTAACTATTTAACTTGAGCTCAAGAGTTTAGTTTAAGTACCAATTCTTCCTATTAACTAGTGGGTTATCACTAATAAGTACTAATAAGTTATTACCTGCCTGTTATTAAGATATCTGCTGTTTATTTGTACTTATAAAGTTCATATTGTGCTCAATTTTATTCTTATCATCACTCAAAAAAAAAAGATGTTTGCTACTTGTTTAAACTGCCTATTTAAGTGAGCTGAAACAAACATTTTGTAGTTTTTTTGGGGGGAAACTTTATTGTTTTATGTTTAGTCCACTTAAATTTGTTAAATGAATCTATTAGTTTTTGGACAGCATGAATGAATTGTGTTGAAGCCTGCATTTTTTACAGTGGATAAGGGCTACACGATACTGGGAAAATATGCCATATTGTCGCTGATTGTTACGAAACGGTAATTCTTACAATATAACTAACTTGCAAAATGCTGATTAATGATTTTTTTTCTAAAAAGTTAGCATAACAAAATAAACAGGTAATAGATTTTTTATTCTTGAGCCAATAAAATAAATAAATAAATAAATGAAAAGATGTCAAGCAATGAAAAACATTTCGATTTGTGTTTTTGTGTGTGTGTGTGTGTGTGTGTGTGTGTGTGTGTGTGTGTGTGTGTGTGTGTGTGTGTGTGTGTGTGTGTGTGTGTGTGTGTGTGTGTGTGTGTGTGTGTGTGTGTGTGTGTGTGTGTGTGTGTGTGTGTGTGTGTTTTACACATTTTTGACATTATTAACTCTTTAACTTGAGCTCAAGAGTTTAGTTTAAGTACCAATTCTTCCTATTAACTGGGTTATCACTAATAAGTACTAATAAGTTATTACCTGCCTGTTATTAAGATATCTGCTGTTTATTTTACTTATAGAGTTCATATTGTGTTCTATTTTAGTCTTATCATCATTTAAAAAAAAAAGTTGTTTGCTACTTGTTCAAACTGCTTATTTAAAAAATTGGGAGATTTTAGGGGAGGAAACTTAATTGTTTTATGTTCAATCCACTTAAATTTGTTATGTTAACTTAGTTGTTTAGACTTGTGTTGGGACAACATGAATGAATTGTATGGAACCCTGCATTTTTTACAGTGAGTGCTCCGGTTTCCCCCACAGTCCAAAGACATGCGCTACAGGTGAACTGAATAAGCAAAAACTGACCATAGTGTATGTGTGATTAATAAAGGTACCCCTGGTTAATAAAGGGACTAAGCTGAAAATAAATTGAATGAATGAAAACATATAAATAAAATGAAGAAATAAAAAAAAAATTAATACCACCCTAAAACTTTACACTCATTACTATAATATGAATATATCATTAGCTGAGGATGATTGCGTCAGCATTTATTATTTGCATCTGTGTTTTTCTGTGTCTGCGAGATCATCATCATCATCCTCATAACCTCCCACTGCATTCATCACTGCTGGTCTGTGTCCTACAGTCAGCGCTAACTGCATTTTGTCACAATCTATAAACTTTAATCCAGCAGCAAAACAAGATCAGCTGTGACAGATGGAAATAACCCCGTTTATATGAGATGAATTCAAACGAGATTGCAAAAGCGCTGTACATCACATTACCCATCAGGCCTCTCGCACTGCTGCTTTCAGGGACTTCACAATGTCAGAGATTCTTCTTGTTTTAATATCGGCTGATTAGATCATATTTGACGAGTATATTGAGTGCTTCTATTTAGACTACATTGCAGTGCCCTCCACTAATATTGGCACACTTGGTATATACCAAGTGCATATTAAAGACTATTATTATTAGCCATCCCGTGATATTTTTTCCATCATTCATTCATTCATTTTTCTTCGGCTTAGTCCCTTATTTTATCAGCGGTCACCACAGTGGAATGAACCACCAACTATTCCAGCATATGTTTGACACAGCAGATGCCCTTCCAGTCACAACCCAATACTGGGAAACACCCATACACTCTCACATTCACACACACACTCATACACTACAGCCAATTCAATTCATCCAATTCACTTATAGCGTATGTCTTCGAGTTATGGTGGAAACCAGAGCACCCGAAGGACCAACACAGGGAGAACATGAAAGCTCCACACAGAAATGCCAACTGACCCAGCCGGATATTGGCTACAGAATTAACCACTGTTTACCAATGATTGGCCTAATTAACTAATTATTATTAATTGACCAGTTTAAGCCTTGAAGTTATATGTTAAGCTGAATACTAGGATCTTTTAAAATAACTAGAAACATATTATGTACTGTCATCATGGCAAAGACTTATTATGTAGTTATTTAAACTATTTTGTTTAATAATGTTGTGAGATATTTGGAAAGATAACAATTTTGCAGGAGAGCTAATCATTTTTACTACATAAGCAGTGAAGACAATGAAGAATAATGACTTGTTTGTTTAACCTTTTGATCTTTTACTAAAAAAAAAAAAAAACTAATTTCACGTGTGTGTCATTGAAAAGAATAAGTATTAAGTTACAAAAATAAAGTTGTAAAAAACAGCTAAATAAATTTGTGACTTTTTGAGTAGCAAAAAAAAAAAAAAAAAAAACATCTCCAGGAAACACAGATGGATAATTGCAAAAGTTTTCAAAAAAGTAAAAAAAAAAAAAAAAAAAAACAGACATATTTGAGGGTTTTTCAAGCGTGAACAGCCTTTTAAGTATCGTACAACAAAATTTCAATTATATTCTGGTCAGGACTTAGACTAGGCCACTCTGAAGTCTTTATTTTGTTGAAGAATGAAAAAGCAAAGGAATAAGAAAGCAATAATGGGTCAAACACTTTTTCACATCACTGTATGTATATGGAAATATAAAAAAAGAAACAAAAATTCAAAAGGGGGCTAATAATTTTGACTTCAACTGTGTGTATATATATATATATATATATATATATATATATATATATATATACATTTATTCATTCATTCATTCATTTTTTTGGCTTAGTCCCTTTATTAATCTGGGTTTGCCACACAGCAGATTGAACTGCTAACTTTAACTTCTTATATATATACAGTTGAAGTGAGAATTATTAGCCCCCTTTTGAATTTTTGTTTCTTTTCTATATTTCCCAAATGATGTTTAACAGAGCAAGAAAAATTTCATAGTATGTCTGATAATATTTTTTCTTCTGGAGAAAGTCTTTTGTTACAGCTAGAATAAAAGCAGTTTTAAATTTTTTAAAAACCATTTTAAGGACAAGAATTATTAGCCCCTTTAAGCTATATTTTCTTTCGATAGTCTACAGAACAAACCATCGTTATACAATAACTTGCCTAATACCCAAACCTGCCTAGTTAACCTAATTGACCTAGTTAAGCATTTAAATGTCACTTTAAGCTGTATTGAAGTGTCTTGAAAAATATCTAGTAAAAGATAAAATAAATCAGTTATTATAGAAATGAGTTATCAAAACTATTATGTTTATGTTAATTGTGTTAAAAAATATCTCTGTTAAACCGAAATTGGGGGAAAAAATAACAGGGCGGCTAATAATTCAGGGGGGCTAATAATTCTAACTTTAACTGTATAAATAGTTGGTAACTCTGGTACTGTATTGTTATGTGTATTATGTTCACGGTTGTATTTGTCACTCTGGAAGTGGTTTGTGGTTATTCTGAGCTGGAGAGTCAGGAGATGTTGTGGACTTGATGTTAGTCTGATAGTATATCAGATCCTGATCTCTGAACTCGCAGTGACAAACCTGCTGCCGCAACGCAACCTTGATGGATTTCACTGCTGGCCTTTTCTCACCTCAGTTCTGTTCACTCGCTAGAGATCTGCTCTCATGAGGCCGTGTGTGTGTGTGTGTGTGAGGATTTCTGTGTGTGTCTATGTTAATTTATGTGTGGTGTGTATTTTGTGTGTGTGTGTGTGTGTTGTGTGGTGTGTCTTTTTTATAGTGCATGCATGTACTGTGTTTTGTATGTTGTGTGTTTGTGTGTGTCATCATTTCTGCATGCCTGTGTGTATGCGTGTGTGCATGTGTGTGAGTGCAGTATGTGCGTGTGTAGTGTATAAGTGTTTTTTATGGTGTGTTTGTGTGTGTGTGTGTGTGTGTGTGTGTGTGTGCGTGTGTGTGCGCGTGCGTGTGTGTGTGTGTGTGAGAGCATACTGTATGTGCGTATGATGTGTATCCATTTAATGGTGCGTGTTTGTGTTTGCGGTTATGTGCGTGTGCATGTTTGTGTTTGAGGATTTCTTTGCGCGTGTGTGCATGTGTGTTAGTGTGTGTGTGTGTGTGTGTGTGTGTGTGCGCGTGTGTGCATGTGTGTTAGTGTGTGTGTGTGTGCGCGTGCGTGTGTGTGTGTGTGTGTGTGTGTGTGTGTGTGGTATGTACTGTATGTGTGTGTTGTGTGTATGTTTTGTATTGTGTGTGTGTGTGTATGTATGCATGTGTATGTGATGTGTATCCGTGTAATAGTGTTTACTTGTGTTTGCAGTTGTGTGGATGTGTGTATGCACATTTGTGTGTGAGGATTTTTTTGTGCATTTGTGCAAGTGTGTGTGTGTGCGTGCACAGTGACATGGCCTTGGACTCTGTGTTTTGTAGAGGAGAGCACACACTCCTGTCAGGCGTCTCCTCCTGTAAGAGACGAGGTCGGGGATCATTTGTCCACTGAGGCTTACAGCATACATACGTAAACACACATATTCTCTGCTAACTCACTATCACCGCTAACTCTTCCCTAGATAGTGGACTGGAAGGGAACAGAAGTAGCCTAGTGAGCCTCATCAAACTGACACTATTCACCGCAAAAAGAGGAGAATCAAAGTAATGTTCAGATGTGACTGGATAGGTGTACATTTTCATTCATGCATTCATTTTCCTTTGGCTTAGTCCCTACTTTATCAGGGGTCACCACAGCAGAATGAACCGGCAACTATTCTGGTATATGTTTTACACAGCAGATGCCCTTCCAGCCACAACCCAGTACTGGGAAAAGGTGTACATATTTTGTTTTGTTTTAATTTTTAAGTTTAATTTTATTAAATATAATGTAATTTAATAAAAGTTTTGAACTGTCAGTACAATTTTATTGTTGTTTTCTAAGTTATTCAGTCATTTATGCTTGGATATTGCTACGTGTTTAGCAGTATAATGACTGATTTGCATGTTTTGGTATATAACAAATGCTTTAGGTTTGTTTTTCATTAGTTAAGTTAAAACTACAGATTTTGATTTAACGTGTTAATATAGAGGAATGTAATGTTGTTATTTTATTTATTTTCTTCTGCTTTCTTAAATACATTTTACTTTGTGTAAAAAAAAAAAAGTCCTGGCACCGTAGCTTTACCATGATTACCATTATTATTTTTTTTTCAATAAATCATTTTAAATTAGGGCAGTTAATTAAACACGCTAACAAAGGGGCTATTTTTTATTTTATTTCATTTTTTATATTTTATTTGATTTTAAATAAAATTTTATTTTATTTTTGTTTATTTTATGTTTAATTTTGTTTATTTTATATTTAATTTTTTATTTTATAATTTATTTGATTTTATGTTTTGTATAATATTTTATTTATTTATTTTTATTTAATATTTTATCTTATTTTTTGTTTATTTTATTTTTTATTGTATTTTATTGTATATTATATTTTACTTTACATTATTTATTTATTTTTTTATATTATATTATATTTTACACTTATTTTATTTTATTCATTTTCTAAGGAAACCAAAATAACCAGAGCCAAAATAATTGAAGAAACTGAAATTAAGACATAAACAAGATCACATTTAAGATATAAACATAATTTTTTTATTGACCAACAATACTAATAAAGACATTTATACAGACCCCTTATTTACATTAAATAATCCCACGAATTACCACAGTGTAGATAATTTCATTTGTATTTATTTTACTTTCTACATTTCATTTATAGAGTTAAAGCTGTAGGTCTAAAATTAATCTCAAATTATGAAGCAGATTTTTTCATCTGCAGTAGCTTCAATCCAACAGAGCCGTTTTACAGTTCTTTAAAATAAGCACCCCTCTCATACAACCACAAATGGACTCTTCCTGGCACTGTTGATTTTTTCATTACTATTTGTAACAGTGACACACTTTTCTGCCTTGTGATTGGATGTTACTTTTTTACTCGCTCCCTCAGTATCTGGCACAGAAACTCAGTCGACATGCCCTATTACTCGACGGATGTTACCAGTAAACCTTTATCTATGGCATGTATGTACATCAGCTTGACACCCCAGCAGAGCCACTTGGTTCGCTCCAGCATAACTAGTCAATCCACATGTTTACCAGCCATTCAGTAAGCAAGCAGCTCAATAATGCAGTCCATCTCTCCAGTGCTCTTAAAGAGACATTATATCATTTAGACCATTGATTGTGAGCATGCTGTGTGTGTGCGTTGGTTGATGCTGCGTCTACAGTAAGCTTTTTTTTTTCCTTGGATCGGCCGTCAGTTTTTCTTCTTTCACATCGACTATTAAAGACACATTTTCAGGACTTGTTTTTAGTGTAAATAGTGGGGAATTTGGTGGCTTTCTAGTTTGACATAATTATCGTATAATATTTAAAATCGATGATATCCATTTCTTTGTGTGAATGTAATAAAGTGTTTTTGCAGTTGCATTTTCTTCTAGTTTTCAGTCGGTGATCTTAATATGTTGTACTGTAGTATATTTGTGAGCGCAGTGAGCAGATTTACAGAGTGTGTGTTTTTCTTTCCGCTCTGCATTATCGGATTATTGAACTCTCTCTGTTTATTTGTGTTTAATGAAGCGGATCGTGCTGATTGGCCGTTTGCGTCCGCTCAGGGGCCAATCAGGTGAGAGGTGATGAGCAGAGAGTGAGACGTGTCTGAGCGTAACCCGCCGCCTTTACATTCGTCTCACAGGATGGTTTTTCACGCTGCATTAGTTTCCCGCCCTTTATAATCACCAACAATGCAAATCTATCAGACGTGACAAGAAGACATTTGTACTTTGTCTTTTATCTTTAAATACAGCATTTTTCAATACATTTTATTCTCCTCTGTTAATCAATGATTCCTGAAAAGCTAAATTTGAGGAATTAACAAATAAAATAAATGAAAAGTAAAAGTGTTTTGTTTACAAAATGGCAAAAAAACAACATATTTAATCAATTATCCTAACACCAAATCACCCTATAACATGTTGTTTATATTATTGTGTTAAAAATAAGAAATTAGGTCACGTTTCAAGTCAAGTCAAGCTTTTATTGTCAGTCCTCTACATGTGTGGACATACAGAAGAACAAAATGTCATGTCTCACAGGACAACAGTGCTACATTAAATAATCATATATACAAACACAACACTAGACATAAGAGCTATTAAAAAACCTACCTATATAGCTAACATATACTATAGGATACTTAACTATACACATAAGACATGCTATACTAGTTTGAGAGACTCCTAATGATTTCCCCATTACATTCACACTGCAATTATAATTAATTTGTTATACTTGTTTTTATAGTACACGCAATTCTTATATTGAACTGTTTCTTGAGTAAAGTTTGGTACCATTTTTTCCTATTTTTGCCCTATTAAGTAACACCTTAAATGTGAAAAAGGCTTTGATCATTATTATCATAATGGAATGAAATGCAGAGTTATCATGTTAGAATATTTTGTGTACATTTATACGCGATATTTCATGTGTGTCTAATTTTGGATCTTAAACTTATTGTGCTGCCATTTTGGCACAAGTTAAATAAAATATTTTTATATCATTATTATAGTTTTTATTATTATTATCATCATTATTATTATTATTATTATTATTGCTTTTATTGATATTATTATTATTATTATTATTATTGCTATTATTTTTGTTGTAGTTTAAATAGCTATTATTATTATTAATATTATTATTATTATATTTTTTGTATTGTAAAATATGAAGTTAGTTTCTATTAATTTGTTTTTCATTTTAGTTTTATATTTGTTAGTTTTTATTTTATTTTATTTTGTCTCTTGTCAATTGTAATATGTTACATAAATTGTTTATATGTCTTTATTTACTAAGTCATTTAATTTGAGGCATATACCCAGCATATGAATAATATTTTTTTATTAGCTAGAAATATTTTTGATTGTTTCATTTAAACGTTTTAGAAATATTGTCATTTTCCATTTTTTTATTATTTTATATTTTTACTACTACTACTACTACTACTACTACCACTCATTCATTTATTTTTCAGCAGCTTAGTCTCTATTTTAGTGGTTACCACAGCAAAATGAACCGCCACTACTACTACTACTAATAAAAATAGTAATAATTAATATAATATAATATAATATAATATAATATAATATAATATAATATAATATAATATAATATAATATAATATAATATAATATAATATAATATAATATAATAGACAGTAATAGAATATTTTGTAACATACTTTTCGGTTTTCATTTTAAATGTAACGTTTCAGAATTTTATAAATTTTCCCTTTCTCAACTTAATATTTTTGTCTTTAGTTTATTTTTTAATACTTTTTAAATCATGCACATTATAAATCTGTAATAATTTCATATTTTTACCATTAACTCACTGCTAACAAAGTACCTATAGCTGACTTTTCTACAAAACGGCTGATTATTTCCACATTAGATGCGCAACACGGACTGTAATTTAGCTTGTGTGTGTCCTGAAATGCAGTGTGTGATGTTTGGTGGCCCCAGTGCTAATGATGGCTGAGTTTCGACCCTCCGCTGCTCCGCGTAATTAGCTTTTCCTTCAGCTTCTCCAGCCGGACGGCGACCTTGGAGGTGAACCATTGTTTACTGACAGACAGCTATAGTTCCTGCTGTCTGTCTATCTGTGTGTGTATATGTGTGCGTATGTGTGAAGGATTGCTGGTGAAAAGCATGTCGTCCTGCTGAGATTCACAAAACCTTCATTCACAAATCTGCATATACACACAGAAAAAACAGCGCAAAGGAAATGTGTGTGATCTGCAGCAGGTTTAATTGCGTTACTGATAAAAATATAGAGCAATTTGTTCAGGTTTGGGGTTGGTAATTGGTGAAGAAGGGTTTGTGGTGGATTAGCTGTGATTTTTGTTGGTGTTTAAAGCATTTTGCAGTGAAATTGATATAGAAATATTTATTTTTGTATGTGTTGGAAAGCAGATTATTCAGCTATTTTTTATAAATTATTTGCTTTTATTTGTTCATATAATTTTTTATTAGTTTTTTTATTATGATTATGGGTAGCAGAACATTTCAAGAAATTAATTAATTCACTTTTAATCTAATTCATGAAAAAAAAATCCACTTTGTTTGAAAAAAAAAAGTAATTTGTGTGAGTTTTCATGCACTGTTAAAAAATCCTTTATTTTACGTTTTTTCCGGCAGCTATGATGCTTACATTCACTGTAAATAACAGATGGTAAATTACAGAAATTTACCGCAAATTTAAATGTAAGGAAATTTCAGTAATTTACCATCTGTTTTTTTTTTTTTTTTTTACAGTAAATGTCTGTAATTTAATGGCCGTTATGTTACGTTTTTTTTTTTTTCCGGCAGCTAGGATGACAATACTATATTATTTTTTTGATGCTTCATAATTTCACATTTAATTCAGTGTGCTGCCTATTCGTTTTCTGCTATATATATGGTAACACTTTACAATAAGGTTCATTAGTTAATGCATTTACTAACATGAACTAATCATGAACAACACATGTACAGCATTTATTAATCATAATTGAACATTTACTAATGCATTATTAACATCCAAGTCCATGCTTGTTAACATTAGTTAATGTACCATGAGTTAACATGAACTAACAATGAACAACTGAATTTTCATTACCTAACGTTAACTAGCATGAACAAATAGAGTAGTAAATGTATTGTTCAATGTTTGTTCATGTTAGTAAATGCATTAATAAACATTAACTAATGAACCTTATTGTAAAGTGTGACCATATATGGATATATATATATATATCTATATATTATATATCTATATATATATCTATATATATATATATATATATATATATATATATATATATATATATATATATATATATATATATATATATATATATATATATATATATATATATATTAATCTGGTGGCACAGTGGCTCAGTGGTTAGCACTGTCACCTCACAGCAAGAAGGTCTGTGATTACTGTGTTGGCGTGGGTTTCCTCCGGGTGCTCGGTTTACCCCACAGTCCAAAGACATGCGCTAGAATTTAATAAACTGAATTGGCCGTGGTGTATGTGTGTGTATGAATGAGTGTGTATGGATGCTTCCCAGTACTTGGTTACAGCTGGAAGGGCGTCCACTGTGTAAAACATATGTTGGATAAGTTGGTGGTTCATTCCGCTGTGGTGACCCCTGAAGGATAAAGGGACCAAGCTGAAAAAAAATGAATGCATAAATGACTAATCTGGAGTGACTAAATCAATATATATTTTTTTTATTTTTAATCAGCTATTTATTGAGATTATAATTAACGAGGAGAGTATTTCAAGAAATAAATTAATACACTTAAAAAAAAAACAATATATTTTATGGAATAATAAAAAACATTTTATTTTCAATTAATTATATTTTCTAAAAATATATATACATTTGTGTATTTGTGTGTTTACATGGAGTACAATAAATTTAACACATTTTACATGAAAATACTATTTCATTTTACGATGCTGCTCATTCGATGTAATTGAAATTAACTGGAATTTTCTGCTATTTTTTCAGTTATTTAATTCCTTTTTTAAAAAGAAACTATAATTATTGAAACTACATTTTATTATTATATATTATATTTATTGTATATAGTTTTAATGTAATTAATAATTTCATTTTCATTAATTACATTTTGTAAAAAAAAAAAAAGTTATTTTTATGTGTGTGTGTTTACATGGAGTACAGTAAATTGAATACAAATTAGATACTTTATAATTTAATGTTTTATTCAGTGTGCTGCCTTTTTGTTGTAATAATGAAATTTGCTAGAAATGTCTGCGATATTTTTCAGTAATTTTATTCTTTATTCTATTTATCCTTTTTAAAATTATTTATTTTAGAATGAAACAATATATATAGTTACTTAAAAATATATTTTATTAATCTGGTGTCACAAAATCAATATTTTTACAGTTTTACAATTTTTACAATTTAACAGTTAGCATAATATAATGTCAGAAATTACTTGTCAAATAAATTTTTCATCTTTTTTTTTATCTTTTATAAAGTAAACACTGAATATGACTGTTATTATTAATTGACCTGCAGCGATGTACAATTTTATATAAACTATAGTTTACACTTGAGCATTTTTAAAAATAGATACATTTAACAAAAATGTATATAAACTCCATAATTCTGGTTTTATGCAGTTTGCTGCTATAAATTGCTTGTGAAATTTCTTTGCAGTTTCTGAATTTAATTTTATTCTTTCATTCTTTTAATTGTCTCCAAATGACAAACAAGAGTGCGCGCACACAGATACACACACGCACAGACATCAACGAATTTCTAAAGCTACAACCAAAACTTTACTGGAAATGTTAGCTGAGTTGAATTATTGAATTGCTTGGTAACACTTTACAATAAGGTTGTATTAGTTACATAGTTACACTAACATCAACAAACAATGAAGGATACATTTACCACAGTATTTGTACATGTTAGTTAACATTAGTTAATAGAAATACAGTTGTTAATTGAAATACATTAACTAATGTTAACGAGCATGAATTTGGATGTTAATAATGAATTAGTAACTGTTGAATTATGATTAATAAATTGTTCCTACAGTAGTTCATGTTAGTAAATGCATGAAACTAATAAACTTTATTGTAAAGTATGACCAACTGCTTTTGGTTAAATATTCAAATAACTAAAATATTAATAATAAACAAACACGTAAACTGCCGTAATCTTCTGCTTGTCAATCATCATTCAGATCGTAATAAAATGCGTGGTTTTAATGGTTTTCCAGCAATTAAAAAGCCTCATTTATTTCCTCATTTATTTATTAATTAATTGTAAACCACAAACAACTGTGAACCAGTTGAAGAATGAGTAAATCTGCTTTTGTCCGTGTAATTTCAGACTCATTTGAGTTTAGGCTTGTATTGCTGAATGGCCGCTGAGGCTCAGGGTGCCCATTATTGTTTTGTGTGCGTGTGCATGTGTGTGTGCGTGTGATTTAGCGTAGTTGTTCATTTAGCTGATGTGTTTACAATGCTGTTCCATTAGATTTAGCTGTGCAGATCCAATTGATTTCAGAAATGGCGCATCGTTGCTAATAATTAGCTTCTGTTGGATCTTCTCAGTTGTGCTCAGAATTTATAATTCAGATTTGTAGTTAAATGATGCCGTGTCTGTTTACAGTACTGCAGAACATGCATTAGTTTACTCGAAAAAAGACAAGAAAGCACTGATGTAATATTAACTATAGTGAACTGATGAACTAATAAATACTGTAGTGTACTTTGGTTTTACTACTGTAAGCTGTGGTGTGTTGTAGTATAATATATCCTAGTTGTAAAAAAAAATAAATAAATTGAGTGTTGGGTAGTTTGTGTGTGTATAGTCATTGCTATAGCAACTGTAAAATTACACAACAGATAAATCCAAGTACTTTATGATAGGGTGATTTAAAAAAAAAATAGTATTTACTATAAATTACGATCCCACTTTATATTAAGTGTCCTTAACTACTATCTACTTACATAAAAAAACAAATACTTACTGTGTTTATAATGTATTTGAGAACACTTGTGGTGTTTTTAAGTTGGGATAGAGGTTGGGTTATGGACAGGTTTGGTGGCATGGGTAGGTTTAAGGGTGGGTTAAGGTGTAAGGGATGGTCAACAGTGTATTTACAAACGTAATTACAAAAGTTAAATACAGATGTAAATACATACATGTATTTAATCAAGCATAAGTACACAGTAAATACATGTATTACACTAAGTATATTGTAACAAACTATTAGTTCCTATGTAAGTACATATTAGTTAAGGCCACTTAATATAAAGTGGGACCTAAATTACTATAGTATTATATTAAATACTATTCTTTAGTAATTCTAACCTCGTATAGTTTCTGTGTTACAAACATTCAAATCATAAACATAAGTACATTTTTATTCCTGATATAAACATTGTGATGTCTATGACAGCATATAAATAATATATAAATACAGTAAATTATCTAAATCACTTTGCAGGTGAACAGTATTTAAATAATAATAATAATTAGAAGAAGTAGAAGAGGAAGAAGAAGAAATTTATTATTAATATTAGTATTAGTATTATTATTGTTATTAGTAGTAGTAGTAGTGTTGTTGTTGTTGTTGTTGTTGTTGTTGTTGTTGTTGTTGTTGTTGTTGTTTTTGTTGTTGTTGTTGTTGTTGTTGTTGTTGTTGTTGTTGTACTGTTACAGCCCAAAGTCCAAAACTGTCTCAATTAATGAAATCAGGATTTGAGCCAAACATGTAAAATACACAGACACTTCAATTTGGCAAATTGATATTTGATCTTAATTACGTCAACCTTAAGAATTTTTTTTTTATAAAAATAGACAGGTAGGGTAACTAAACAATAACTGCTCCCTGACTGCAGCTGTTCTTCCAGGAGAGATCTTACCTAGCCAGGAGTGGATTTACAATCGTAATTTGGGGGCCCTAAGCAATTCTGGCCATACTAAACTGACAAAGCGTAAAATACTTACGTTTTCTTGTGAGATCAGGCTAGTAAAACCTTTTAAATAGTTTGTTTTACTAAAATGGATTCACATCTAAAAACAATTCATTTTTAAAACTAAATCTTTGCCTAATTTGACTGCTGGACTGCTCCATGATTTATAGGTATAGTTTATACTTCTAGGCTATTATTTGGGGGCCCTCAGATTTCCTGATTGTTATTGATTATTGATCTGTACCTAGCTCCCGTGAAAAAGAATAAAAACAGTTGAATCGTCCGGGCCACTGCTTCTCTTGCTGAACTAAATAAATAACTAAATGTGACTATGAAGTTTATTATCCACTACCTGCTAAAAACATAAACAAAGTGTCAAAATCAACAAGAAAACTAAGCAAAATTGTTAACACATTACGAATACTAAAGAATTAAAAGTTAACAAAAACACAACAATGAAAAGATCGCTTAGCGGAGCGATCCTGGCATGCACGGAGCACAACCAGCCAGAAAAGACAGAGAGAGAGAAAGATAGCCGCCATTGTCCTCAGGCTTATAATGTATGCAGGGACTGCCCAATGACGTCACCATTGTCATCCAATCCGGGCAAGCCATTCGTAAGCTCCACCTAATAAACTCAGACAAGCGCACAAACGAAGCACACAACCATACCAAAAGCAAAATATAAAACAGACCCATGTTCACATGACTTTCCTCCGGGTGCTCCGGTTTCCCCCACAGTCCAAAGACATGCTCTATAAGTGAATTGGGTAAACTAAATTGTCCGTAGTGTATGTGTGTATTTCCTGGTCCTCCAGATTGGGAGTTGAGCATTGGGCTAACAGCTTATCCTTTAAAAAAAACTAGATGTTATGAAACATTAATATAGCGCGGTTATATAACAACTTTGATATTTATGGCCCTGGGAGTAATTAAGTATACTGTTATTTTTAAATTTAGATTTGATATATTACTTTAATAATAATAATTATTAATAATTTGTTTCTTTCTTCATTCTTTTCGACACAAAGCTTTTACAGATGGTATTTTTGTGAATCTCTTTTTATCACTCTTTTTATCACTTTAATCAGTTTTTAAACGATAATAAAACATTGTATTTAATACAGACATGAATTATAGTGTTGTTTATGTAAGAGCTTCTGAAGTGGACATTTATGTTTCAGTGCAGGAGGAACATTTAATTCTTGTGAAAATAAACTTTAAAAATATGTACTGTAACTGGAATCTACAGCACACAGCAAAAATGCTTTTCTTAAAGTTTTTGTCTTATTTCTGGTCTAATTATCTAAACATTCTTAAATCAGGAAGAATTTTTTAGAAAAGCAAAAAATATTATCTTGTTTTATGTAGTAATAAGTAAAAAATGAGTTTCCTTAAATCAAGCAAAATCAAAACTAATGAGGTAAGCAAAATAATCTTGTTTTTTTTTTTGACAAGATTAATTTGCTTACCACATTGGCAGGTTATTTTGCTTGTTTTAAGGAGAAACTCACTTCATTTTGCCATATTATTTCTTCAAACAAGACAATAGTTTTTGGTTTTCTAGAAAATGCTTTTTGGTTTCATTTTTTTTTATAGATATTTGGACTAGAAACATGATGAAATCTCTCCGTTTTCAGATCAATTCAATTCATGTTTATTTCTATAGCACTTTTACAATGTAGGTCAAAGCTTAAACATAGAAGTTCTAGTAAACTGAAACTATCAGTCTAGTTTTCAGAGTTGAAGTTCAGTTTAGTTTAGTTCAGTGTGGTTTCATTTTCACAGCTGAAAGACCAAACATTGAAGAGCAAATCCATCTATGAACAGCTCCACAAGTCTCAAACCAAGCAAGCCAGTGGCGACAGTGGCAACCAACAAACTTCACCAACTGACAAAAGTGAAGGGAAAAAGCCTTCAGAGAAAACAGGCTCAGTTAGGCATGACCTCTTCTCCTATGGCCAAACTCTTAAGTAAGAAAAGCATTTATTATTATTATAATTTTTTTATACAAATGTATAAAGTATACAGCAAAATAAACACTTACAAGTGTTTCTGCAAGGTCTTAAAAAGTCTTAAAATCTCTTAAATCTCAAAAGAAAAATGTTAGGCCTTAAAAGTCTTAAATTTACTGAAATATTGTGTTCTTAAATCTTTTTGAAACATGTCTTAATTTTCCTCTGTTCATGTATTGCAACCCAATCTGGCTAAAACTCATACAATCACCAGCAATACATCTCAATAAAACTTTCAACTTTTTATTTAAAAAGATCATTTTGACTATTATAATGGTTAAATTATTTTCCCTACAATTACTTTTGTTTAAAAGTTCTCCATGTATATTTACTGCTTAGGACACAACTGAAAACATTTGTTAATTCTTTTTCCTATTTTAAAGAAAGTTTATGTCGGGGGGAAAAGTGTATACAAGTAGAGCTTGCTTGTTTTTAAACACTATTCAAAATATTTTGCTAAGAAATATTTTTAAAAAATTAATTGATTATATTATTAAGTGTATTACATTACACATTTTTTGATAGGGCAAATAAAATCTTTTTTATCCGTGCCATTTGAAAAATTCTTTAGCATTTAACCTATTTTGAGTCAAAGATTTATCTAACAATGGTCTTAAAAATTTCTAGTTTAAAAAAAAAAAAAAATATATATATATATATATATATATATATATATATATATATATATATATATATATATATATATATATATATATTTATTTTTATTTATTATATATATATATATATATATATAAATATTATATTTATTATATTATATATATATATATATATATATATATATATATATATATATATATATATATATATATATATATATATATATATATAAATAAAAATACATAATATATTATATATATATTAAAAATTTGGACCATTAGACTGCTAAAATACACTCTTACTGTACATTACCATCAAGGCTAACATTGCTGAGGCAAAAAATAAAACATAAAATAGCTGATGGTGAATATTTAACACGTATTTAACATGGAAATAGTTGTGTAATTTTGGTAATACAGAGGGTTTTAATCGCTAGAACATGTTTTAACTGTTAGAGTGGTCCAGCTAATACTAGTTTTTCAAAAGCGTGTTTACTAAAGAGACAAGAGACATTGTTGTTGCTGCTGCTGTGATTTGTCTGCTGTGTTCGGCTGTCTGAAGCTGTTGATCTTTTTCCATCTGTAATATACTTTAATTTGTGCTACAGTAAGCTGTGTTTTTTTTTTTTGTTTCTGAGCAAAAAAAAAAAATAATAATAATAGTAATATTTTAGTAATAGTAGTATTTTTAACTTAATTTATTTTATAGAAAAATCCCCCAAACATGTAATTTAGTGTAACAATTTGGTTTATTTACCAAAAATCATGGATATTTAGGACAAGAGTCATATTTTGTCAATTGTAATTTGGTTTGAACACTGAAAAAAAAGTATTTTATGTATGTATTTCCTAGGATATTCCATATATTTTATGCACAAGTGTTTTTGTAATAAAAAAATATGCAACTTTTTTTTATGTCTTTTCTCTTTGTTTACCAGATGTTTTGTATTTCAATAGATGGATTAAAGACCCAAAACGAGTAAAAGTGTAATAGTTTTAGATTTAGTTTATCCTATTAGACAAACACATCACACCATCAGATATACCCAAATAAAAAATACTGTAGTACATTCTAGCCTAAAGATGTTTTAGCTGTTAGCGCGGTCGAGCTAATGCTGGTTTTCCAAAAGCGCGTTTGCTAAACAGACAAGATGGCTGCCTACGTTGTTGTTGTTGCTGTGATTTGTCTACTGTGTTCGACTGCCTGAAGTTGTTGATCTTTCTCCGTCTGTCTGTTAAGGTTACTTTGCGAGGTCCGGTTGTCAGAATCACTTTATAGATCCTCATTATACGGGGCTGGCTCTCGCTGCTCGTCTCCTTGGGCTTTAGGATCTGTCAGATGCCTCATTTATTTACATACATTCACATACACGATCGCAGCTGCTGCTTGTTTTCTCCACGTTCAGACTTGATTGTGTGTGAACGTTCTCATAATTCTGGTAAACATGTTAAATAGATGGCGAGATCTGGTGGAATATTCATTTAATGCTGAGATAGGGTTATATTTTCATAAACATTGAAGACCCAAAAGGATTAAAAGTGTAATAAAGCTTTAGATTTCATTTATCCTGTTAGACGTACACATCAAACTGTCAGATATTCTCACATAAAAAATACATTCTAGTACATGTACATACTATGGTGTTTTTGAGCCAGATCACATTAAAGTGTATTGTGCTGTATAATATTCGGAACACTTTGTTGAATGCTATACTGTATCATTAACTATAGTGAACTGATAAACTGTAATAAATACTGTAGTACTCTTTAATTTTTACTAGATTAAGCTGTGGTATTTTGTTTCTGAGCAAAACAATTGTTTATCTTAATTTGTCTTTAGAAAAGTCATCAAAAAGTCATCAAATGTCATTCAGTGTAGCAGTCAGATTATTATTTACCAAAAATCTAATTTATGTATTTTAATGGGTAAATATTATATTCACATATGTACATTTTCTTCATCATTACCCAATTTGCAGAATTTACTTTGTGACTTAAATTGTTTGATTACTACATTACAAAATGTTTATAGTAAAAAAAAAAAGGGTGAACAGTGAAATTTTATAAAGACTTTGTAAATGTATTAAAATTTTGATAAGTTTGCCTCCGTACCCTGTTTTTTTACTATTATTTTATTACTAGTATTCTTTGTTTTATTTGATTTAAATTTATTTATTTCCTTGTTTATTGTATCATCCAATGTTTTGGTTGTTAATATGACTCTATTATTAAAACCAAACAATAATTCAAAAAACAAAAATCAGGGATATTTAAGACAAGAGTCATACTTTTTTTGCATGTCAAATTATAATTTGATATGAACACTGAAATAATGTGTATTTTAAATATTTGTCTCCTAAAATATTCCATCTTTGTGCAAGTGCATATATATTAATGTATTTATTTAACTCATTTCTAATAACTGATTTATTTTATCTTTGCCTTGATGACAGTACATAATATTTTACTTTTTCAAGACACTTCTATACAGCCTAAAGTTACATTTAATGGCTTAACTTGGTTCATTATGTTAACTAGGCAGGGTAGGGTATATAGGCAAGTTATTGTATAACAATAGTTTATTCTGTAGACTATTGAAAAAATCATAGCTTAAAGGGGCTAATAATATTGACATTAATATATATATATATATATATTTTAAATTAAAAACTGCTTTTATTGTAGCCGAAATAAAACAAATAATTAAAAACTGCTTTTATTGGTGCCGAAAAAAAACAAACTATATATATATATATATATATATATATATATATATATATATATATATATATATATATATATATATATATATATATATATATATATATAAATAAATATATATATATATATATATATATATATATATATATATATATATATATATATATATATATATATATATATATATATATATATATATAAATAAATATATATATATATATATATATATATATATATATATATATATATATATATATATATATATATATATATATATATATATATATTTGTGTTTCTGTTTGTTTAAAATATGTTTTGCCTAAAAGTATAAAAGCAGTACTAAAAAATATACATGTGGGCTGTTGAATAAAATTATATATCGATATACATGCATACATATATGTATTTTTATTATTATAATGACCTATTTTGCACACTGATATGACTCAAATAGGTCAAACGTTCAAGATGAAGTCTGGGTTGCATATTTAATCTGAATCACTGTATAAATTTCTTATCAGTGCTACTAGCGTAATACGTTTTATTCTTATTTTCTATAGCGAAGATCAAAACATTGGGATGTAATGTATTGGTGAAGATGTTTGTGAATTGAACATATTTTTTAAGAAAAGCATCTGATGTGGTTTCTCTCGCTTTCTGCTTTATGTTTGTTTAGAAGATATGTTGCTTGATTTTTGCCAAAAATATAATAATTTATTTTTCTCTGAAGCTTGAACTGTTGGCATCCAGTTTTTGTGAACTGAACAGAAATACAGATTAGTAGTATTTGAAATCATTTTTTGACATTTGTTTTTCTATCGAAAGAGGCGATCTGTTGGATAACAAAACATGTAACAAGTATAGAACATTTCATCAACACATAATAATTTATTTATTTTAAAACGCATCTGATGTAGTTTTTTTCTCTCTTTTTTGCCTTACTTTGTTTGTTTAAAAGATATTTCACTTGTTTTTGGACATAAATATAATGATTTTTTATTATTATTATTATTTTTGCTCCAAAGCTTGAACTCTTGGCATCAAGTGTTTGTGAACTGAACAGAAATAAAGAACGGCAGTATTTGAAATGCTTTTATAACATTTGCTTTTCTATTGAAATGAGACGGTCTGTTGGAAAACAGAAAAAATACAGAACATTATTTTTAACACACAATAATTTATTTATTTTAAAACGCATCTGATGTGGTTTCCCTCTCTTTCGTAAAAAAAATTTTCCCTTGCTTTTGGCCAAAAATATAATGATTTATTTTTCTTTTTTACTCTGAAGCTTGAACTCTTGGCATCCAGTGTTTGTGAACTGAACAGAAATACCGAAGGGCAGTATTTAAAATGATTTTTTAGCATTTGTTTTTATATCAAAATGATATGGTGTGAACATGTAACAAATACAGAACAGTATTTTAAGGTTGTTATACACTCAATAATCACCATTAGCTATATAATGTCTTCTGTTCTCGAATGCAATGTTAAAAAACGATCAATATGGCATCAAGCCACGTGCACATGTTACTAGTCATATGATCAACATGAAGTCTGCGTTGGATATGATGTAATACATATATTTTCGCTCATCGTCTCTTATGGACTGTGAAATATTCAAGTGTCTGAGTATTAATAATGTCTAATGTGCATGTTTACTTTGCTTCTAACGTGTCCATAATGCATTGCATATGTTGATTCAATCTGCTGATTTATTTTTGCCACTGTCTGCTTTTGTTTTTCCAAAAGAAAACGAAAAACGAAAAATCCGATTTCTAAACCCGTGCTTGGCATTGTCTGTTTCTTCTTTGTTCTACAGAGATGTTGAAGGAGTTGAACCAGCAGCGCAGAGAGAAAGAGTTTACAGACCTGAAAATTATAGTTGAAGGCAAAGAGTTTGAAGTCCACCAAAATGTTCTAGCTTCCTGCAGCTTGTATTTCAAGGACCTGGTGAAAAGGTTTGCCTTCCTCCCTTTTCCCCCACCAGCCGTCGATCCAAATCTGTTCTTTTCGTAGGGCGCATTTGTGTGTCATTTTCTTTCCCTCCCTCTGTTTCTCTCTTGCAGGTTTGTAGGAAGACTTTGGTTTCTATCACAGGGGCCAGCAGCCATTCACCGTTTCGCTCAAATGAATGTATCTTAAATTGGGAGAAAGGTCTATTTATTATCATTTTTTTGTCAATTTTACCTCTTCTTTCCCTTCATTTTAAAAAAAACATTAACATTAATTTCCATTCTGTTTAAATAAAAAGCAGAGAGTGTGTTCCTGAGTGAGGGATCTCGAAAAGAAAATCACAATAGGCATTCAAATCATCCACCACGGTGGGCATTTTTTTTTTTTTTTTGTGGAAAGCAGTGTGGTATCTGTCGTTTTGACTATGGGATGAGCTTTGTCAGCCATTTTATCAGCAAGCGTATGGTCTTCACAGGGCATAAAAGTTTCCCATTCATATGTTAAACTTGCGCGGCGGGTGCATTGAATGGTAGAGTCGCATTCAGAGCCGCAAACAATGAGACGAGCCCAGCAACTTTCCCTTCAATCCTTGCCTTCGCAGGTCAGAGACGTTTACTGTATTTACTCTGCAGCAGCTGCCACATTTCTTCTTCTTTTTCTTCTTCTTTTTTGTGGCTCAAATCATGCTCTTCCACATCCTACATCTATAGCCAGCTCACTTTTTTGGTACTATTATTATTATTATTATTATTATCATCATTACTATTATTATTATTATTATTATTATTATCATTATTATTATTATTAAGTGTTTCCGTGGTTTTCCTGCGATTGGTCCGGTTTCCCACATAATCCGAAGACACGCGCTATAGGTGAATTGATTAAACTAAATTTGTCATAGTATATGTGTGAATGTAAGTGTGTATGGGTGTTTCCCAGTAATGGGTGAGAATGGAAGTGGAAGTGCATCCACAGCGTAAAACATATTCTGGAATAGTTGGTGGTTTATTCTGCTGTTACCCCTGATAAATAAGGCCACAAGAAAATGAAATTAAATGAATGTGTAAGTGTGAGAGAGGGTGAATTATAAAGCAAATAGTGTGTACTGCACTGTATGTTCATTTTTCATTCGCTTATATATATATATATATATATATATATATATATATATATATATATATATATATATATATATACATATATATATATATATATATATATATATATATATATATACATATATATACATATATATATATATATATATATATATATATATATATATATATATATATATATATATATATATACACACACAGTTGAAGTCAAAATTATTAGCCCGCCTGAATTATTAGTGCCCCTGTTTTTTTTTTCCCCAATTTCTGTTTAATGGAGGGAAGATTGTTTCAGCACATTTCTAAGCATAATAGTTTTAAAAACTTATTTCTAATAACTGATTTATTTTATCTTTGCCATGATGACAGTAAATAATATTTTAATTGATATTTTTCAAGACACTTCTATGCAGCTTAAAGTGACATTTAAAGGCTTAACTAGGTTAATTAGGTGAACTACACAGGTTATGGTAATTAGGCAAGTTATTGTATTACGATGGTTTGTTCTGTAGACTATCGAAAAAATAATTAGCTTAAAGGGGCTAATAATTTTGTCCCAAATTTTTTTTTTTTTTTCAATTAATAACTGTTTTTATTCTAGCCGAAGTAAAACAAATAAGACTTTTTCCAGAAGAAAAAATATTATCAGACATACTGTGAAAATTTCCGTGCTCTGTTAAAAATCATTTGGGCAATATTTAAAAAAGAAGAAAAAAAATCAAAAGGGGGCTAATTATTCTAACTTCAACTGTATATATATATATATATATATATATATATATATATATATATATATATATATGTATATGTATATATAAATATATTTATATATATATTTATTGTGAGGTAAAAAAAAAATAAAATGTGGTCCTTGGATTTGCTATAGCCCCATGGCCCAATGTGTTCTTAATACATCCCTGGCTGAGAGAGACGCTGCTCGCATAAAACCGCTTTAGTGTTCTCAATTATCGTAATGCTCATTTTATTGTCAGTAAAGGTAACAGTGTTGTAACAGGGAAACATGATTCATTTGATTACTCATTACTGAAAAAAGTATCACTGTTAGTAACTCTGTTTTTTCATAGCTTCGTTACTTCCATCACTGGACGTAATAAATAGAGAAAAAAAGTCTGTAAAATAAAAGAACATGTACTGGCAGTTTATTATAATTTTTTGTGTTATATACAACACCAACCCAGACATTAAATCACTTTAAACTATATTATAAATATCAATAAAAATAACTTTTTTACTTTTCAAGGTTTAAAGTTGTTGGAAAAAAGATCAAGGTCCCATAATGCAAGGAGAAGTAAAAGATAAAAACATGAATCACAGAATTATAAATATTTTTTACAGTGTATTTCAGAATATCACTTATTTGAGAATAATTTGAGATGACTCGTTAGTTATTTTTTTTTTATTGTTAAACAGCCGATAAACATGCTGTCATGATCACCAGCGATATAACCCTTTCCTATTTATTCAAATGTATTTAATATATGTTTTGCTCAACATATTACAGTTTTTCTCAGTCGTTTTGGTGCATTTTTCACAACACGTTTTACATTTGCACAACAGTTAATGCACTTCTCAAAACAATTAGGACAAACTGCAAAACCTATTTTATAACCTGCAATAGCGTGTCACTTGCTCAAAATGGATGGCTTGCTCAATGAAAGTGTCAGTGTCATCAAGATGAAAAGTCCTGACACCATTGTTTATGAAAACTATAGTCAAATGGCTTTGTCATGTTTTCATTATGACAGTTTACTCCGTACATTTTTTCCGATGCAAAAATGTTTTGGTGACACTTCCTGAAAATGCTCAAGACAGAACTATATACTATTTGCACATCCATTTGAAAACTACAGCTAAGTTAAACATCACTGCATTTAGTGAGGTGTCTGAGTAAAAGACACTGAATATGTTTCACATTTTGACTGCATTTGCTCTTTGCAATTCTAATTTATTCACAGCATTGTGCAAATAAATAAACACACCCTTATTTACAACAAACATAAACTCCCTTTGGATAGAGTTGTGCACAACTGTACACAATATCACATTACATATTTGTAACTGAACCTACAACATACACAGGTCTGTAAATCATTCATGAAATTGTTCAGTTTAGAAGAGGGAAAAAGTTTATTTTCAGGGGGAAAAAGATTGAAAAGATTATTTTAAGTTTGCTTGACCAATTTTGACAACTCGTTCAACGTGTGTATGTTATGACTCAAGTAATGAAATGATGACTATTAGTTTCATATAGAATGACTATTCAGCATTCACAAGTTTAGTTAATTTTGACTGACATGACATACGCAAATAATAATGTTATAAAACAGCAGAGAGTTGTATGAAAGCAATTAATGCATGTCCAAAAGCATCTGCAATTTGTTGAAAGGAATGAGAAACTGCTACTATGATGTGCACAAATGACTAACTGTTTTGATTAATGTATTATCTGTTGTGCAAATGTAAATAGTGTTGTGAGAAATGCACCAAAGCGACTGATAAAAACTGTAATTTGGTTGTACTAATTCTTACGTTTTTTGTTTTCTAGTTTCGACGTTGATACTGACTAATCTAATGTATATGCACATATATTATTGTAAAGCATCCTGTAGAAAAATATTAATTTAAAAGATAGATCTGTGTACACATTTATGCTGAGCACTGTATTTACAGTACTGAGCAACGTTTCTTTTATTAGCTCAGCTTTCGCAATTGTCTCCAATGTTGCAAAATAAATACAGAGCTTATGCACAAATCTATTTATAAATGCTATTAATGCTACTCGTCAGCACTCGTCATGCATTTGCCAATCTGAGCTATGAGTGAATGTCCTCAGATGCCCTTCCTTCATCCTTGGCAAAGTTACTGGTTTTTCACATTCACAATTCATAGGCTCGGCCCTCAGAGCAGGACTCCTCGTCCCTGCACTTTCTGTCTCAAAGTCGCCTGTCTCCCTCCATTCAACCAAATGCAGAAAGGCTCGCTCAGGTTCTCTGGATAGTTGCCAGTCGCCCTACAGAAAGACCAGCCAACTCATCAGAAAGCTTACAACGAGTCTAGATGACAGAGAAGCTGGCCGCTTAGAGAGATTTGATTGTCCACGTAAACACTGCAATCGTGTAGACACACAAACACGCACACATACACACACGGGTCAATTTAAAATCCAGCTGCCACTGACCTTGTGTTTGACAGAGGACCCTGCATCATTGTTTGGTGATATCAGACTGAAGGAGACACATTCGGCTGGCCGTGTTCTTAGATTAGACCCTACAGCTCTGGATTTCTTACAGGATTTCATTCAGGCATAGATTCATATGACAAACCTTTGATTGTTGCTCAGTGTGGAACATGCATCACATGCATTGGAAATTATTTCAGGTAAAATTCAACAATCATCAATTATAATGAATGAATGAATTAATGAATTATAGGTGTATTGATGAATGGATGTCTATTTATGTAAGTATGTATGAATGGATGGATGGATGGATGGATGGATGGATGGATGGATGGATGGATGGATGGATGGATGGATGGATGGATGGATAGATGGATGAATGAATAATAGATGTATGGTAAATGATTGATAAATGGATGACTAATGCATGGATGGTAAATAGATGGATGGTGAATGAATGAATGATGTGTGTATGGATGGATGAATAATGGATGGATGGTAAATGGGTAAATAACGGATAGTGAATGAATGAATGAATGGATGGATGGATGGATGGATGACTGAATGAATGAATGAATGAATGAATGAATGAATGATAGGTGGATGGATGGATGGATGGATGGATGGATGGATGGATGGATGGATGGGTGGATGGGTGGATGGATGAAAAATAGATGGATGGTAAATGATTGATTAATGGATGATTGATGGATAAGTATAGATGGATGCTAAATGGATGAATAATGGATGGATGGTAAAGGGCCAAATAACAAATGATTGATGAATGCAGGAAGGAAGGAAGGAAGGAAGGAAGGAAGGAAGGAAGGAAGGAAGGACGGACGGAAAGAATGCATGATAGCTGTATTGATGGATAACAATGGATGGATGGATGAATGAATAATAGATGATGAGAAATGATTGATAAATGGATGATTGATGGATAAGTAATGGATGGATAGTAAATGGATGAATAACAGATGAATGGTAAATGGATGAATAATGGATGGATGCTAAAGGGGTAAATAACAGATAGTTGGTGAGTGAGTGAGTGAGTGAGTGAGTGAGTGAATGAATGAATGAATGAATGAATGAATGAATGAATGAATGAATGATAGGTGTATGGATGAATGAATAATGGATGGATGGTAAAAAGGATAAATGGATGATGAATGGATGGATGGATGGATTGAAAATTATTGATGCATGAATGATAGATAGAGGGATGCATGGTGGTTGAATAACAGATGTATGATGAATGATAAACGGATGGTTAATGAATGATAGATAGAGGATTTGAAAATTATGGATAGAGGAATGATAGATGAATAATTGATGTATGGATGGATGGATAGATGGATGGATGGGTTGAAAATTATGTATAGATGAATGATGGATTGATGGATGATAGCGGATGGATGGATAACGGTTGAATGATAAATGGATGATTGATGGATGACTAACGCATAGATAGTAAATGGATGAATAACAGATGGATGATTTAAAAATTATGGATAGACAGATGAATAACAGATGGATGGTTAAGGGATAAAAACAGATGGTGAATGAATGAATGAATGAATGAATGAATGAATGAATGATAAGTGTATGGATGGATGAATAATGGATGGATGTGGGTGTTTCCCAGTGTTGGGTTGAGGCTGGAAGGGCATCCGCTGTGTAAAACATATGCTGGGTAAGTTGGCAGTTCATTCTGCTGAGGCATCCCCTGATTAAGGGACTAAGCCGAAAAGAAAATAAATGAAGGAATGAATGAAAAATTGATAGTAAATAAATGATACATGGATGTTATAAGAATGATCGGTGGATCATGGAAAGAAATAATGGAAAGATAGGTTAATAGTAATGTATGGATAATATGAATGATTGGATGGATGGATGGATGGATGGATGGATGGATGGACGGACGGACGGATGGATGGATGGATGGACGGATGGATGGATGGATGGACAGATGGTGGATAAATGGATGGATCAAATGATGTATTGAACGATAGGTAGTCGGATGGATGAATGGATAGATGTTAGATGAATATTATATGGATAAATAATGGAAGGACACTGAATGATAAAAGATATTTATGACTGAAAAAGGAATAGTTTTTGTAGTGTGTCTGTGTGAATACTCCATGTCTGTCATTGGTTTTAATTTCAGCTCATGCATTTCACTCAAAGTGATTTAAGCATGCTAATGCAAGTTTCCCTGAAGCAGCCTTGGGTTTAGTGCCTCGCTCAAGGGCAAAATGGTAAAAGAGCAGATTTGTGATCTCAGTACGTCTCCAGGATCTGGGTCAGCATCACCTGCAATTGAACCTGCAGAGTTTGAAGCCAGAACCCTTAAAGTCAGCGTGAAATGCTGGTTAAAACCAAATTTACATCATGCGTAACATGGAGAATTTGCTAGTGAAAATGGGGATTGATTGAATTGGCAAAATGTTTTTAATGATAAACTGACAGATAGATAGATAGATAGATAGATAGATAGATAGATAGATAGATAGATAGATAGATAGATAGATAGATAGATAGATAGATAGATAGATAGATAGATAGATAGATAGATAGATAGATAGATAGATAGATAGATAGATAGATAGATAGATAGATAGATAGATAGATAGATAGATAGATAGATAGATAGATAGATAGATAGATCGATGGTTGGATCGAAGGATGGATCGATGGATGAACGAGCGGGCGGGCGGACAGGCGGGCCAGTGGGTGTTTAGGTAGGTAGGTAGGTAGATAGATAGATAGATAGATAGATAGATAGATAGATAGATAGATAGATAGATAGATAGATAGATAGATAGATAGATAGATAGATAGATAGATAGATAGATAGATGGATGGATGGATGGATGGATGGATAGATGGATGGATAGATGAATGGATCGATGGATGGATCGATGGATGAATGAGCGGGCGGGCGGACAGGCGGGCCAGTGGGTGTTTAGGTAGGTAGGTAGGTAGATAGATAGATAGATAGATAGATAGATAGATAGATAGATAGATAGATAGATAGATAGATAGATAGATAGATAGATAGATAGATAGATAGATAGATAGATAGATAGATAGATAGATAGATAGATGGATGGATAGATGAATGGATAGATGAATGGATAGATGAATGGATCGATAGATAAATGAGCGGGCGGGCGTACAGGCGGGCCAGTGGGTGTTTAGGTAGGTAGGTAGGTAGGTAGGTAGGTAGGTAGGTAGATAGATAGATAGATAGATAGATAGATAGATAGATAGATAGATAGATAGATAGATAGATAGATAGATAGATAGATAGATAGATAGATAGATAGATAGATAGATAGATAGATAGATAGATAGATAGATAGATAGATAGATAGATAGATAGATAGATAGATATTGGGGGGAAATTACAGAAGGGCAAATAATTCAATCTTCAACTGTATATTTACAAACATATACATGAGTAATTAAGTAGATTAAATGAAAATGAGTGCAAATCTTTGAAGATTTCTCTGCAGGTTCCACGTGCTCCCATAAGTTCACAATACTGTAGCCTTTTTTTTTTTGGGGAGGTGAAACATTGTTTTCTTGACTGTAAATTTGCTCTTGTTACTGCCTGTGCCTCGTGCTATTTATACTGATTGCGCTGTGGCATTAAAGCTCATCTGAGGGCTGCGGAGAGAACATGCCACCTGAAGGATATAATGCACCTCCTAAATGTGCACACACGCTCCCCCTCGGCCATGGAGAGAAAAAAAAGCCATTACCCTCCCCTTTAGCGTGTGCCGCGTGCAGCGCAGAGACGGATTGCCCTCAGTAATTCCATTTTCCCCTCCGGATTTTCAATAAGTATGCTTGGTGCCACTTTAATTTATGGGTAGTGCAACTGCACCAAGCCGTCACTGGCGTACTGTATGTGCGTAATAATATGAAACCTGGCTAGCTGTAAGTAGCTTTGACACCGCACTCTTATTTATTTATTTATTTAAATAAGTCCGCACGTTTGTTTTACAGTCAATGTGGCGTTACAAGTTTGAGGAACGAGCAAGGAGAACAGTGGGAGATCATTAATCCCACGGGATGTGACAGTCGACTTCTGTGAAGGCACAATTACCTCCTGCGCTGGAGGAAAGTCACTTTCTGGCTGTTTTTTTTTTCCCTCACAGGGAGGGTTGAAGTTTATATACAGTAATGAAGTTCCACAGTGTGCCGCTTCATTCATATTTCATGCTGTAATGATTCGCCTGCGCTTATTTTTTCTCCCCTAACCTTTAAAGAATATGGTCTGTTTTTGTTTTTACTCCATATTTTCATCTTGTTTTTATTTTTTATTTTTATTTTTTATGATCACAACTGTAGATTTTCCTTTCAGACTTTTTGTATTAGTTTTGCATCAGTGCCGTACTGAAAATAAAGGCACACGAGAGAGAGAGTGGGGTAAGATGTGTCATGTTTTAGCATTGTTCTATGGGGACGCAGAAATTAGATCAAATGAGGCAGCGCTAGTAATTCTTATTATATTGCAGCTGAAATTAAATGAAATAATCTGTAGCAAACAGTGATAGAAATCTGTTGTATAAACGCAATATCAATGTCAAGTCAAAGTCAGCGTTATTGTCAATTCAACCACATGTATAGGACATATAGAGAATTAAAACTGCCACTCTCAGACACTAGGTGCCTAACATATAATATTAATACAAAAAGTAGAGTTTTAAAAATAAATTATAAAAAATACAATTACACTTATAATATAATCTAAAAATATAAGTAAAACAATTTAAATTGTAAACAACACAATTACATTTAAGGGCACAATTACATTTAAGGGCACACTTGTGTATCTGCACTTGTGGGAGGCGTGAGTTGGCATGCCTTAGTGGCCCTCACCAGTGCTGATATACAACCATATTGCACTGCGAGGAGTGTGATATTTTGTTTATACAACAATTTGATGGCATAATCAAGTGTATAAAAAAGAAAATCAAACACAGAGAGTCGCAAAAACCCTTTTTGTTTTAGAGGATCTACTTTCTTTCCACCATTCATGCACATTCTCTAGCGTATTGTCAAAACAGGTAATGTTGCTCACATTTTAAGATTATAAGGCTGAACAGCGTGAAATGCCATCAGTCTGCAGAGATTTCCCAGTGTTTCTCTGTTGCAATCAGGATATCACAATAATTAACCCTGAAAAAGCCAAAGCAAAGCAAACATTACCAGATTACTATGGTATAAATACAGCACTACAACATGCAAAAGAGAGAGAGAGATTAAATTAGAGTGTCACTTACCTGTGTAATAATGATTTAAATTACACAGAATTTTTTTCCCCTCTAAAGGACTTATTCTGCGGGTCTCTATCACCATCTTGTGTCCGAATGTCTTTGCACTGCTCAGTATGACAGGTTAATAGCTGCCAACGCGCTGTCTCCCAGAAATTATAAATGTTTAAAACAGGCACCGGTCCTCATAAATAAAATGCATATTGTAATCTGAACAACTACATTCTCGCCAGAAAAAGGCCTCAAAAATACATTATGTTGTCCAACAGCTGCAATATTTGTCAAATTGCAGTGAGTTGCTTAATCTCTTATTAATCCTAGTGTGGGCAGAGTAATACACAAGGGGGCTGTACAGCTGCTGATATTACTTTAATATCTTACGGTTATCAGTTTCTGTGGTATAAATACAGCACTACAAAATACGATAAAGAGAGATCGACTTAAGTACGGCTCACACCAGATGCGCCGATCAGCGCAACACCACGGACAGTTGAAAGTACTACACACCAGACGCGCACATTCGCATGTAAACTATCCAAGTATACTATTCAGATGGCGCTTTGTGGTGCAGTACATATATGAACAGTGTCCTGAGTTGTGTCTGGGTGCCACAGACAGCTGCCGACTTGCGGTGCTGGTGTGTACCCTGATAGAAACCTATGTTTAGAATTCTGAAATGCTTGGCGCTACGTAGTGCTGCGTGGCGCGATGCCGAGCAGTACTTCTGGTGTGTGACACCCCTGTCTCTTACCTGATTTATAATGATTTGTTCAGCTGTAGTTTGAAACTGATTCTCTGAATCTCTGAAATTATAAAGATTTAAAATAAGCACTATTCTTATAAATAGGCTGCATAGTTGCAATCTAAACAACTCTAAATGTACATGTCATTTCAGGGCTTGCAAATTTTTTTTTTCTTTTGAAGAAAGTCTTATTTGTTTTATTTCGACTAGAATAAAATAAGTTTTTAATATTTTAAAAGCCATTTTAAGGTCAACATTATTAGCCCCTTTAAGCTATATTTCATTTTGATAGTCTACAGAACAAAACATTCATACACAACAACTTCCCTAATCACCCTATAACCTGCCTAGTTAACCTAAATAACCTAGTTAAGCCTTTAAACGTCACTTTAAGTGTCTTGAAAAGTATCTAGTCAAATATTATGTACTTTCATCATGGCAAAGATAAAATAAATCAGTTATTTGAAATGAGTTATTAAAACTATTATGTTTAGAATGTGTTGAAAAAAAATCGTATCTTCGTTAAACAGAAATTGGGGTACAAAAATAAAAGGGGGCTAATACTTCAGGGGGTTTAACAATTCTGACTTCATCTGTATTTATATACAGTTATTTGGGAGGTAGCTGTTTATATTGTGGCTTTGTGCAGATTGTGCAAGCTCTGCATTATATGAATGTAAAACTTTATATCTTAATATAATAATTGAAGTAAAATAATAATAATGTCAAATAACAGACAAACTGGTATATTCGGTAGGTCAATAGTGTGACAAAAACGTGATGGCTTAATTCATGAAGTAAATGACACATCTTCACTCTCCTCACCATCTCCTTGCGGATGCCAGATTTTATTGCAGAAATTGACCGCTAAATGACTCTGCAGCCCGGTTTGCCATTACTATCTGGCAACCTACTACATGAACATGGCTAATGATGGTCAATCAAGCATGCTTTTAATCGGGCTTTACTGGCAAAGGACAGCGGAAATGTGCTCCAGATATTTTCATTTATTTTTTTTAATCTGCATGTGTGATGTGTGCTTGAATGTGTCAGACTCAATAGTAGCCAGCAGGTTTTATTTTGCATTTGATTTTATTTATGTTTTTTAACATCCCCAGCTAATTTGTAATCTCCGTTTGCACACACATGCACCATGTGGCCATCTCCCATCATCCTCATCCTCATGTTGGCTGCTAGAATGCTGAAAAAATGGCACTTTAAGTGAGAAAAATAATAGATGCTCATTTTTGTAAACACTTTTCTCTGCTTCTCTGATCTCTCACAGACATGCTCTCTCTCTCTCCATCTTGCTGAAAAAACAACGCTTGCAATCAGCAGCTCCATAAATATGCACCTCTCTCCAAAGCCAGAGTGATTTCCATAATAAAAGTGCTCAGACAAAGCAAATTGCTACTCCAGCCGATTCAGATTGCACTAATTGACCTGGTTGATGAACATGCTTTTGTTTTATTTCTTCCTCTGTCTTTTTTTTTTGTTTGTTTAACTCTCCCCCTCCCCCCCGTTTCTTATTTCTCCTCTCTATCACCTCCATACCTTAACCCAGGACTGCCATCCCTTTTCTGTTTTACCTTAAAACCCACCGGCAATTAGAGAGGACGGGGGAAATAACAAACTCTGGCTTTTTTTTGCTTTTCAGGAGGGAGTGGCGTTTTCTTAATCTTTTCAGCTGTAGTTCCAGGGGCGTAATTGCACATTGTCCTCTTGAGTTTGTCCTTCTTTTTTTCTCAAGTCCTCAATCAGTGGAGACTAATGACCCCCCCATCCCCTCCGCACTCCTATGTTCATGCACAGGGCTTTTTCTCGTTGGCTGACACCCGGGGGACTTTGTTTAGGTTTGGTGGGGGGTCACTCTCAAAGATCCACTCTCGGGACAGCGGGAGAATGGCTGCTGGCCTCCTGTGGCAGAACTAACGTCGCCTTGCCTCACCTTTTTTTCTTCTCTTTCATTCTCTCTGTTGTTTTGGTTTTCTCACTGTAACCATCCTCCACACCAAGGTTTGAAATGAAAGTGAAAGTTCATCTAAAAATGAAAATGTGCTGTCGATTTGCTCATTCCTCAGGACATCTGAGATTTAGGTGACTTTATATTTGCAGTAGAACATTTAAGATGTATACATTTCTAGAGGATTTATATAGCTGCCAGACAAAACTAAATTAATATACAGTTGAAGTCAGAATTATTAGCTCCCCTTAGAATTTTTTTTCTTTTTTAAATATTTACCAAATGATGTTTAACAGAGCAAAGGGACTTTCACAGTATGTTTGATAATATTTTTTTTCTTCTGAAGAAAGTCTTATTGGTTGTATTTCGGTTAGAACATAAGCAGGTTTAAATTTTTCATAAACCATTTCAAGGTCAAAATTATCAGTTTAGTTTAGTTTAGTTTATTTATATAGCACATTTTTTACAACACAACGTTGCCCAAAGTGCTGAACACAATCAATACTAAACATGAAATCTACATCACATAAATAACAATTAAAACATAAGGCAAATCCCTCAACATTAAAAAGGCTCAAATACTAAGGAACAAAGATGGTGTTTCAAACGCTTTTTAAAAACAGGTAGAGTTGGAGCGTGTCTGATGTGGGGCGGAAGCCCGTTCCAGAGTTTTGGGGCGACAACAGCAAAAGCCCGATCCCCACTTCGCTTACACCGGGACCTTGGTACAGATAGAATAAATTCATCAGAAGACCTCAGTGACCTACCAGGATTGTATACGTGTAGCAGGTCTGATAAGTATGATGGTGCCAGATTGTTTAAGGATTTAAAAACAAAGATCAATAGTTTAAAATCAATTCTCGACCTAACAGGCAGCCAGCCCAGAGAGGAAAGAACTGGGGATATGTGCTCAAACTTGCGAGTCCCTGTCAGAAGTCTCGCAGCTGCATTCTGTACTAATTGCAATCTGTTTAGGGCATTTTGACTAATACCCACATACAGAGAATTACAATAGTCAAGTCTTCCCAGAATAAAAGCATGGATCACCTTCTCAAGGTCATTAAAAGAGAGAAACGACTTTACTTTTGCCACAAGTCGTAAATGGTAAAAACTGGATTTAACAACTGTATTTACTTGTTTGTTAAATTTCAGATCACTGTCGAATTGAAATCCTAGGTTTCTAACAACAGGTTTTTGATAAGTGGAAAGCTCACCAAAACCTGATAAATGCAGAGGGTTAGGATCGCCAAACCAGACCAGGGCTGCGTTTCCCAAAAGCATCGTAAGCCTAAGAAGTTCGTAGAAATGATCGTACGACTGATCTTAATATTACGGTCTGTTTCCCAAAAGCATCGTAACTTAAGTAGCACTTGAAAATCTTCGTGGATCTACGAGTGCTCTGGAGTAATCGTAAAGCCTTAAGTGCATCGTAAGGAGACAGAGTTATGAGGGCACCTGCTGGACAACCGGCAAATTGCACCTACAATGTACTTCTCTTCAAAGTCATTATTCATATTATTTGTACGTATATCTCTATTCATTTATATTTTCTACACATTACACAATTCAATATACAAATAATAATAATTAATAATTAGGCTAAACTTTTCAAAAATAAATGTAAGAGCTTATTTATTTATTTATTTATTTACTTATTTATTTATTTTGATGTGAGATAAGCAATTTTTGATAAAGAAATTGATAAATAATTCTACTTAATTAAGGTTTCATATAAATATCGAAAATGATGCTGATGTCATTTCCGGCAAGGACTGTTAGAATTAGTTTTATGCGAGATTGGAGCAAGACAGTGTTTTTACAGTACGACATTTCCAGTTAATTTATGTTTTTAAACTGGCTCAAAAATATTTTTTTTTTATGTTATTCGAGTTGAATATACATTCACACAAGTAGAAGAAGAATTATATGGATTGCTATAACATGTGCAACAATAACGAGCCATTCTATAGCGTGACATTTCAGCACTTAACAAACGGATAGCGACTCCTAAGTTGCACTTAAAGCTGGGCTACGTGCAATTGTGTTAAGTGCATTTTTGGGAAACGCACGTGAAACAATAACGAACGTTCGCAAAATGACTCGTAGAAAACGCTCTTAAGTGCTAAGATCAATCGTTATCGGGAAACGCAGCCCAGCTCAGTTTCTTCTTTAGCTTCTTTAAGCTATTTTTTCCCCTGACTGTCTACAAACCGTTATTTTACTATAACTTGCCTAATTACCCTAACCTGCCTAGTTAACCTAATTAACCTAGTTAAGCCTTTAAATGTCACTTTAAGCTGCATAGAAGAGTCTTGAAAATTATTTGGTCAAATATTATTTACTATCATCATTATCATCATGGCAAAGATCAAATAAAACAGTTATTAAAAATTAGTTATTAAAACTATTATGTTTAGAAATGTGTTGAAATAATCTTCTCTCCGTTGGAAATTGGGGCTAGTAATTCAGAGGGACTGATATTTCTGACTACAACTGTATGTGGCATTTGGTCGTATGATGTGCTCCACGCAGTCATAAATGCACTCAGGACCATTAAACATAAAAAAACAACATTGTATATAATACAAAAAAAAATTAATACAGAAACAGATCCAGGATGTTGCTTATTTTTTATTTAATTCACCTTATTTTAACATTCAACAACTCAAATACAGCACTTCTTTGAGGTAGCTTGAACAATCAAGTAATAGCATAAATTCTTTACTTTTGCACTTTAGTGCAACAGTAAATATAAAAAACCATCTACTGTAACATAAAAACAAATAGTACCCCAACTTAAAATACCTACTAGGCAATCCCAAGTTTACATTTCTCACAGTTTGCTATGGCAATGTTGTCGTCATCAACTTTATAATACCTCCAGACCGCAGACATACTCGTGCTTCCCCTTTAGGCTGCTTCTGTGTTCTACTTTGCCACTATTTAACCAAAAGTGTCTCTGCAAAAAAAGTGATGTCATGCCGCACACGTTGCTGTTTCTGTGTTAAATCTGTGTGAACAAGTATTAAAAAATAATCGAGTCCTGGTTGGGAGGTAAGGTCTGACTCGAGTTTGAAACCCTGTGATCGAGCCCGATTTCTGATCACGTGATTGGATCTGGACATATATGTAGGAAAATCAGGAAAATGCAATGAAAATGAGAATTTAAATCACAGAAATGTTCAGTAATTAAACACAGTCAATTGTATTTCTCAGGAATTAATTAGTGATTTTTGAACTATTTTTGTAAAGTGAAATAGGGGTGAAAGATCCACAATTCACAATATTGTGTTCAAAACTTTCTTTACCTCTTTACTGTCAAATGTGATGTATGTTCAAACAATGTTTCATTTGGCTTAATTAGCATAGTATTAAATATATAATGAATCAATACATCATAGTATTTTTTATTCTGAGTTTGAATGCTCTCCAAAAAAATTCTCTCACATGGACAGATGCACTGTAGAAATCAATTAGCTGACTTTACTTAAATTAAGTAAGACCATTGCCTTTAGATGAAGTTAACGAAAATTAAGTCAACTGTTCCAATTTGAGTAAAGACGACTTAACGTTTTTTTAAGGCAACAGGTTTGCACACTTTTAAAATGAATACTTGTCTTTTACAGTGTATTTACAAAGTCAATTTCTCTTTCACACACCTCTTCATAAAAAAGTCCAAGTGTGTTCTGTTATATAAAATTAATCGATGTTGTTAATGTCAATCCCTTCTTCACACGTCTTCTCCCCTGTCCTTTACTCTACTTTGTGTTTGTGTTTTTGTAGTTCCCTTAGACTTCAACAGGTTTCGCGTGCCGTCAAAATCACTGTTGCCAAAAGTTACCTCAGTATTGTGTTTAAAAACCGGTGTTTTCACCTAGTGCTAGAACATTCGCCCTGAAATTTTGTCATTGTGTACTCCCACATTTTCTTTCTGTCTGGAAACACAAAAGGAGATCTTTCGACAGGCTGTCCAAGCTTGTTTTCTGCATGCAGAGTTGTTTGCGGCGCGGGGAAAGTGGATGATTTAAACTGCCAGTCTCTGAAAACAGCTTCATTTGACTGCGTCTGTTATATATCTGAAGCCATACAATCGTTTTCTGAGAAGCAGATCGAAATCTTTGCTGCTTATGAACTCAAATCTAATTTGCGGTCGCATTTTGAGTTGTGATTTTAACTGAACTCTTTGAGAAGCTACATTTTGGTCTGTTTCTCTCACAAAGCTGTTATATGACTGTTCAATTGTTACCTTTTATTGTGCTTTTTTGAAGCTTTAGAGTATAAATCATTATCCACTTTCTTGAAATGTCTCAAAGTTTTTTTCTCTGCTGGCAGTCTCTTTTTTGTGCTTTATAGTTAATTTTGAAACTAATTTCTGGTTGAAAATGTGGGTTGTAAATGATGACTAAATTGTTATTTTCATTTTGAAAGGACAGCTAAGCCTTTGTAAACATTGTAAAAAGATGTTAGTTACTTTACTTTTAAAAATTGAGTCAGTCTAAATATCTAAGGCTGAGTAAATATACACTACCTGAAAAAAAGTCTTGTCATCTATCACAGTTGTAGGGCAACACAAAATAACTTGTCGTCTAGTTTATCATTAAGAAAAGTGGCAGAAAGTAGATTTTCCCCGTGAACCATCTGTTGAACTCCATCCCCATAATTACAAATACTGCAGAAGACCTATTGGAACCCACATGGACTCAAGATTCTCACTGAAATCAGTCAAGCTTGGTGAAGGAAAAATCATGGTTTGGAGTTACATCCAGTATAGGGGCGTGCCAGAGATCTGCAGAGTGGATGCCAACATTAATAGCCTGAGGTATCGAGACATTTGTGCTGCCCATTACATTATAAACCACAGGAGAGGGCAAATTTTACAGCGGGATAGCGCTCCTTCTCATACTTCAGCCTCCACATCAAAGTTCCTGAAAGCAAAAAAGGGCAAGGTGCTCCAGGATTGGCCAGTCCAGTCCACAGACATGAACATTATTGAACAAGTTTGGGTAAGATGGAATCTAAAGAATCTTAATGAACTCTATGAGTCCTGCAAGATTGCTTTCTTTGCCATTCCAGATGACTTTATTAATAAGTTATTGCAGAAATATATGGATGCAGTCGTCCAAGCTCAGGGGAGTTATACACAGTATAAATTATTCTATTCTGTACATTATTTCTGTTAAGTGAAAAGACTTTTGTCTAAGCAAAGTCAGACCTTACTGTCCTAAATAATCATTAAAAATCAAGGCATGATCATATTTTATTGTGGCAAAATAAGCATAATCTTGAGGCCTTTGCCTTTCATATAAGCCACTTCTGATACTAAATGATCAACTAGAAGTCAAGTTATTATTTGCTGTTCTTAAAAATTGGATAGGCGACAAAACTTTTTATATAAAAGGATATTTCTTTATGATGTAAATACACTGTTAAAAGGGTTAGTTAGCTAAAAGCAACAAGTTGACTTTACTTTAAAATTGAATATTTCCATTGTAAGTTGGAATGGTTAAGTTTACTTAATTATGCATATAATTCATTTATTTAATCATTTTAAGGCAACAGGTTTACTAAGTTTTTAAAATAAAGTCAGCTAATCACTTTAAAATTAAGTAATAGGTTTACACACTTCTTTAAGTAAAGCAAAAATATACAGTTGAAGGCAGAATTATTATCCACCTTTAATTTTTTTCTTCTTTTTAAAAAATATTTCCCTAATTATGTTTAATAGAGCAAGGAATTTTTCACAGTATGTCTGATGAAAAAACAAATTCTGGATAAAGTCTTTTTTGTTTTATTTCGGCTAGAATGAAAACAGTTTTTAATTTTTTAACAAACATTTTAAGCACAAAATTATTAGCCCTATTTTGAGGCTATTTTTGTCGACTTTCTACTGAACAAACCATCGTTATTCAATAACTTGCCTAAATACCCTATCCTGCCTAGTTAACCTAACTAACCTAGTGAAGCCTTTAAGTGTCACTTTAAGCTGTATAAAAGTGTCTTGAAAAATATCTAGTAAAATATTATGTACAGTCATCATGGCAAAGATAAAATAAATCAGTTATTAGAAATGAGTTATTAAAACTAATATGTTTAGAAATGTGCTGAAAAAATTCTTTACATTAAAATTGGGGGAAAAATAAACAGCGGGGCTAATAATTCAGGGGGCTAGTAATTCTGACTTCAACTATATATAATTTAAGGCATAATCTAGAAGCTTTACATACATAAACACACTTATATACACTAACAATTTTTAAATAAATAAATAAGGCTCAAGTATTATGAATTTGACACTTTTATTCAAGGACTGTCTTAATGTTTATTGTATCCAGTTGTAGTCTAAAAGGCCAGGACTTTCGGAACATGTTGAAAACCATGTAAGAAGGTGAAAATGTGATGAAATATTCACTTTCGAACACAGCGTCATTCCCAGCTGCTTATTTTGGATGGTGTATCATTTAGTACTTGATGTTGTTATGCATTGCATCAGTTTACAGACAGTTTCACTCACCAGGACTAAAAACATGATTTTAGAGTTTCATGAACCCAAAACAGCTCGGTGCTGGAAAAATGTTCACCTAAACAACAGTTTTGTAGAAAAATGGTGGATTATTTTTGTATTACTACTGTAGTACTTGTTGCTACTAGTCTTTTTTTTTTTTAGAGCTAGCATGCACATTTTCAGAGAAATATTAATAAATATTAATATAAAGTTAAATGATCATGTTTTATCTAAAAGACTTAACAATTCTAAGTTTATTGCTTTTCCTTTATATTTGTTGGAACAAATGTAGCGTAAAATTGTTAAATACATATGTTTTTATTTCATTGTACTAGGTGAATATTTTTCATCTTCAGTGCCTAAATAATTTAGGCCAATTCAATTTAAAAATATATACAAAAAATATTAAAATAAAAAAATAAAATAATTTACAATAAAAACAATAATTGTTACCATAAAACTTCTCCTAAAGTTTGTATATATTATTATTTTATGTTTTAATTTATTTATTGGGATATCTCATTTTCAAGGGGGTCCCTAAGACGTACATAAATCAAAGAGAGTACAACACATCATACCAAACATGCTAAACAAAACAAATAAACAGGAAGCACATAACACCTGAAACACTTCCCACAGTCTAAAGTCTAAGCAAACAAAAACATATAATCAAAAGTACAAACAATTTGATGCACAAATAAATAATAAGCATTTAAAATGGAACCAATATCAGTAACATTTAACAGTTGTTTCCAAAAAATAAGATAAATTAGTCCTGAAAAGACTATGGGCTCTTTTGTAACAATCTAGGCGCAAAATCTAAAGTGCAAAGCATAAAAGCATTAAGGGTGTGTCAGAATCTACTTTTTAATCCTTTATTTTTTTGCATATGTAAAGATATTTGTGTATTGCTGTACATACTGTGTGTATTAAGCAACGTGTAAGTGTTTGAACCCACATAGGCACTGACGTGCTCTTCACTGGACTTTGGACCTGCTTTTTGATGGTCATTGGCATCGTCTATTTCAGTTCTTCAAAATAGCAACATGCCAACGATGCGCCTTAACACACCTCCTTTTCAGATCAGCACATTATGTGTCCACAAAGTGGCGCAAATGTATTTGCTAACGTAAAACAAGACAAACTGTGGTTGCGCTGGTCTGAAAATAGCGACAAATCGCATTAAACACATCATGCACGTTATTGCGTCGGGTGTATTATAGGGTCCTAAATGTCTTAATTGATCTAAAAGAAGAAGGGAGATTAATCTAGTCAAAATAATATTTTAAATTATATTTGACTAGATATTTTTTCTTTACAGCTTAAAGTGACATTTAAAGGCTTACCTAGGTCAATTAGGTTAACTAGGCCAGTAAGAGTATTTCGGCAAATTACTGTATAACGAAGGAACTAATAATATTGACCATAATATGATTTTTTAAAAATTAAAAACTGCTTTTATTTTAGCCAAAATAAAACAAACAAAACTTTCTCCAGACGAAAAAAACATTATCAGACATACTGTGAAAATGTCCTTACTCTGTAAACATCATTTGTGAAATATTTAAAAAAGAACAAATAATAATTGTTGGCTAATAATTGGCTAATAATTCTGAGTTCAACTGTATATTAATATATATTATTGAAAACTGCTTTCAATAAAAATAAAAAACATTAAATAAATAATGTTTTATTAAAAAAGACCAAAAAAAAAAAAAAAGATAAAATCATGTTAATTTGGAATGAAGTTAATATATTTGGGTAAATTAAATTATTTAAAAATATATATAATTATAAAAGATCATAACAAGGCTGAATAATCACATAATCCTTCAGAAATCACTCTAATGTTAATTGTTATTATTAATAAATAATATTATTATAATATTATTTAATAATAAATTATTATTATTAATATTACTATTAATCGTAATAGTTATGTGATGCAATGACTGGATTAATGATTTCATTTGAACATACATACATAAGTAATAAATATATATTTAATGAATAATTATTTAACAATTTAACAATTTTTTTTTTACAAAAACAAAAACAAACAAAAAAACGGCCCCAATCTTTTGATTGGTAATATACTATATATATTTAAAAGACAGAAAACACACTGGCATTAATAAACACTGCAGTTTAATCAATAAATTGGCTGGAAAATTCAAAATGACGTTTTGTTTAAAACCTGCAGGGTGGATAATCCCAACAGTGGACACTTACTGCTACTGGGCTGAAAAAGCAAGCTCAGATCAGCTCATTTTCACCTAATGGCCTTTCCATGTTCATGGGCTTTTGCTCTGGTTTATCTGGTGACTGGACACATGAGTGCTATCTTCACTAAAACACAATCGACTCCTTCTTGCCTGTTAATTTCAGTCCTCCTGCCCTTGACCTTCAGAGGATTATCGCTTCAGTCGGAGCATAAAACCCCTGATGCTGCTCATTATTCACATTCCGCATTCAGCCCTGGACATTACTGCATCTCAAGTGATCGTGTGAAAGACAAGAGCAGGCAGATCAGTCTTACTCGCAGACATCTAGGAATGGTAGACATAAAGGTGATTCTAGGGTTTTTAAATAGATTGGCCCAGAAAAATGGGCGGTCCATGGGAAAAGTCCATTTTTATATCTTTTATAGGCATATTCTCATCTTTTAAAAAAATAATAATACAATTATTAATTTAAATTTGAAGCTGTACTTGAGCATTGCAATGAAAATCAAACTAAAAATATGTACAGTGCAAAAATGAGGGTTTTTTATGAATTTTTCTGTGAATATAGCCAATATTTTTTTTAACAAAACAGCTTTATTAAACAGATAATAAAATAAAAACTTGGTCATCAAAAATTGAAAGATAAAGCATATAAATTCAAATGAGCTTTTGCAAGAAATTAAAATTACAAAGAACAAAATTTCTACCATATTTGATATTTTTGGGTCTTGATTTTTCTTCTTTATTGCAATTTTATATAATATTACAGTTTTCAATATTGTGTAATAATGACTTGACAAAAGTCTTGTCACCTATCCAAGTTTTAGGAACAGCAAATAATAACGTGACTTCTAGTTGATCATTTGGGATCAGAAGTGGCTTATATGAAAGGCAAATGTCTCTAGATTACTCTTATTTTACTAAAATAAAATATGATCATACCTTGATTTTTAATTAATTGATTTTAAAATGTCTGTAAACTGAAGCAATGCTTAACAACATCAAATGATACACCATCTAAAAAATAAGCAGCTGGGAATGACGCTGTGTTCAAAAGTGAATATTTCATCACATTTTCACCTTTCTACATGGTTTTCAACATCTTCCGAAAGTCCTGGCCTTTTAGACTACAACTGGATACAATAAATATTAAGACAGTGTACATTTTATAATGCTTGAGCCTTATTTATTTATTTATTTATTTATTTAACAATTGTTAGTGTATATAAGTGTGTTTATGTATTTAAAGATTCTGAATTGTGCCTTAAATGATATATATTTTTGCTTAACTTAAAAAAGTGAGTAAACCCATTGCTTTTAAAATGATTAGCTGACTTTATTTTAAAAAGTTAGTAAACTTGTTGCCTTAAAATGATTCAATAAATGAATTATGTGCATAATTAAGTCAACTTAACCATTGCAACTTACAATGAATTTATTCACTTTTTAAAGTAAAGTCAACTTTACTCAATTTTCAAAGTGAACTAACCGCTTTTAACAGTATATATACGTCATATAGAAATATCATTATATATAAAAAGCCTTTATGCCTATCCAAGTTTTAAGAACAACAAATAATAATTTGACTTCTAGTTGATCATTTGGTATCAAAGTGACTTATATAAAAGAAAATGCCTCTAGATTACACTTTTTTTAACCAAAATAAAATATGATCATGCCTTGATTTTTGATGATTTAATTAGTACAGTAAAGTCTAAATTTGCTTAGACAAAAGTCTTGTAACTTAACAGAAATAATGTACAGTATAGAATATAAAGTCATAGTGCATTGAAAAAAGAATGAATATTGTGTATGCCTCCCATGAGCTTGGAGGACTGCATCCATACATCTCTGCAATGACTCAAATAACTTATTAATAAAGTGATCTGGAATGGCATAGACAGCGTTCTTGTAGGACTCCCAGAGTTTATCAAGATTTTTTGAATTCATCTTCCATGCCTCCTTCATTTAACCCCATCATGCTTAATAATGTTTAACGTCAAGTTATTATTTGTTGATCTTACAACTGGGATTGATGACAAGACTTTTCTCAGGCAGTATATATAAATAATTATGGACATGGTTAAGCATGTTTCACCTAAATTGTCAAGCTGACATTATCAGAGAAGGACTTTCATTCCAGAGTGAAAGTGAACAGAAAGTAAATGGTCAAATTTTGGTTAAAGATTACCAAAAAACAAATTGCTATTTTCAGTGCAATTAACTATTAATTAATTGTTCAGCTTAAGACCAGCAATGCACACTAGCAAAATAACAAAAATTGCATGTCCAGTTAATTTAAGTCATGAAACAAATAATTTACAGATAATTACATTTGTATGACTGGAATCCACGTAACTATTTATCACAATTATTCTTCAGGAATATGAGGAAACCTGAAATGAAATTATGATTCACTTTCAACACAAAGATGCTGCAAACATTTAAAAAAGATTATATAATTTCAAAAAATTTGGTAAAAACATTATCTGACTTCAGATTTGTGAAATGAGGTTACATGAAATCTGCTTATTCAAAACCTGAACAGTGGAAAGGCTGAATAAAAATGCACATTCACTTTTTTCCAGTAAGTTCCTTCAGATTTGTAAAATTCGGTTAATAAATTCTACTTAAAACAAAAATGGTGGAAAGTCAGAATAAAAATGCTCATTCACTGTCTTCCAGTAGGTAGTGTAAATAGAACCATGTAATTAAATTGACACGTAGATGCTGCAAACATTTTCATTTGCTTATATTGTCTTAAAACATGGAATAAAAAGATAAAAAATAAAGATAGAAAAAAATAAAAAATTATCTTCACATTTGTAAAATTAGGTTATTTGAAATCGAAAACAGTGGAAAGGCTGAATAAAAATTCTATTTTGCTTTCTTCCAGTAGGTGGCGTAAATAGAACAGTTTAATTAAAGTGATCAATCACCCAAATAATGAAAATAACCTCATCATTTATTCTCTCTCATTTGGTTTTAAATCTTTATGAGTTCCTCTTTTCTGTTGACCTTGCAAGAAGATATTTTGGAGAATGTTTGAATTTACATTTATTTCTATAGCAGGAAAAAAAAACTATGGTAGTCAATAAGCCCCAGCTATCAAAAGTTTTCAGAGTATCTTCTTTTGTGTTCAACAGAGGAAAGAAACTCAAATAGGTTTTGAACAAGTAACAGGTGAGTAAATTATGGCAGAAATATTCATTTTTTGGGTGAATTATCCACCCAAAATGTTACTGCTGCAACAAATCAGTTGTGCAGGTATTTAATATGCACTTATGGAGATGATCATTGTGCTCAGGGTGCTGCAGAGATCTTATTAGTGTAATGAAACACCTCTCTGCCAGTTGACAATGTGCTGGCTTCATGTGGACAGGCAGATTGTAGTTTTTCTTTTTCCATGTCTTTCTTTCCCTGTCATTTTTTTTGTGCATTTGTCCTCAGTGCATGTTCTGATCATAAGTGTTTCACTCTTTCATTTCAGATCCAAGAAACAAAAACAAAACGCGTATCTGTCTTTTGTGTTTTTGTCTTTAGGGTTGCTCTACTAAATGGAAGCCTTTTATGTAGAGTATATTGAAGAGAAAGAGTGTTAACTACTGCCAACTTATATTGTGTGTTAACAGAGGCATTTTATGTAATCACAAAAATCTACTAACCTTTTGTTTTTTGAAATAACATTTATTACATTCACTCCAGTTTGTCCTCTCTAAAATTGTGATGAAAAAGGCAAATACAAAAGTAACTGGCAGTATTTTATCTTGAAAAATAAATATTATTCATGTTTATTTAGATATATCTATGCATATAATATGCGTATATTTACTTTAAGTAAAATAAAAACACACACAGAAAAAAAAATAAAAAAAAAAAAAAAAAAAATATATATATATATATATATATATATATATATATATATATATATAGAATGGTTGACTATATATATATAGTTGAAGTCAGAATTATTAGCCACCCTTTGAATTTTTAAAATGTATTTATCTATTTATTTATCTATTTTGTGTGTGTGTGTATATATATATATATATATATAAATAAATATATAAATAAATATATAAATAAATGGCAAAATATACATAGTTATTTAACATAGTGCCTCTTTTTGTCTCCTTAACCAATCACCTAGAACTACCTTCTCTCAAACCCTCACTTCCTCTATTTCCTTGCTTCCCATTGACAATCCTTACAACCCTCTCTTCCTCTCCTAGGTTGAATTGGGGGGGTCTTAATCACTCTAGCAAAATATTACAGAGAAAGTACCCCCACTCTGAGGGCTCTATTTAAACGATAGGTGCAAAGTCTTAAGTGCATGGCACAAAAGCATTAAGGTCGTGTCCGAATCCATTTTTGCTATTTTTAGGACAGAAAAATACACTCTGTGCCCCGACGCATGGTCTAACAGGGTTGTGCTTATTCTCTTAATGAGTTATGGGTGCGTTTTGAGCATAACGTGCATTAAATTAACTAGAGTCTTATCTCACATTCCCTTTAAGGGTGCTTTCACACTTGTGAATCGATTCAGTTGTTCCGAAACAGAGATTACAAATGTTACATTGTTGCTCTTTGCTCTTGGAGCGGTTCACTTTCACACTTTCACACAAAGTTTCTAAACGGACTAAAAGAACTAAAACAAGTCACGTGTGAGTAAACTCTCCTCACATTGGTCAGAGTGTCAGAGTTTGTTTTGCAGAGTCCCGTTCAGCTGTCAGGAGAGGTTTGGTGGTTTTTGACAAGGTGCGCGCGACGTGTCTGAAGAGCGAGGAGAGATGCAGTGGGGAGGGATTTGAGGACCGGGAGGGAGACGCGAGATTACCGGGAGATTATCACTCGTTTGCGGGAATCTGGAGACCCGCGAAACTTCCCACCCTACTCATAATTCTCTCTTCATATAGCCGTATGCCTATTACATATCCATAAAACACAGTGATATAACCGCGCTCGGATCGTATCGCTTTGTCACTGCAATCGATCCGCTCCAGAGTTTGTTTCAATTGAGCTGAGACCACCTCATTCAGGCGATCTTGGAGCGATTAGTGGTTTCACATATGCCAAACGAACCGCGCTAACTGGGCAAACGAGACAGGTTCCAAAACAGTGTAGGTGTGAAAGCACCCTAAGAGTGAGTTGCGTCACGCCATGGTGAATGTGCTAGATACATAGTGGACTTTGTGAGTAAACTGAACGCTGCACTAGCGAGAAAACAGTTAAACAGACCATCTGCAGCACAAGGGTAAAGAACGAGCCTCCTCCATTCTGCCTCTTTACTTTCTCTTTTCTATTTACTTTATCTTTACTTTACTTTTTACTCTTTACTCCTTTACTTTCGTTGATAAGGAAACAGTGTTTTACTCACTCCACTGAAGACATCCATTAACCTACATAGTTAATTTCATTTGTTAAGCGCAAACATTTGTTTTAAAACAGTTTCTAAGTTCAGTCCAATAATTGCAAAGAGTTATGTCCAAACACACATCATATTCTTTTTAAAAAAAAAAGCCCCCCGACATAAAGGCATGGAGGCAGTGGTTTTTATATTTATATAGAAAATTAATACCATTTCAATTCTTTAATTTGTTTTCATATAAAAAGATATTTGTTTATTGCTGTACATTATGTGTATATTAATCAATTTGTAAGCGTTAAAGGCTCGTATAGGCGTATAACAAACACGCTCTGTGCTGAGCTTTAGACCTACCTTCAGCTGGTCAATGGCGCAATCTATTTCAGCTCTTGAAAATAGCAACACGTCAGGAATGCACCTTAACAGATCTTTTTTTTTTAGACCAAAATACCCATGAGTCCACAAAGTGGTGCAAATGGATTTGCTATTTAAACAACGTGATGCATAACAGGAAAATTAGAGTTGCACTGGTCTGAAAAAAGCATCAAATCACGCCAAACACGTCTTGCACCTTATTGCGAAGGATGTATGATAGTCTCTGGGTATCATCGTAGGACTCCTAATCAACCTACCTACCTGTTCACTATTTATTCTCCTACTTCTGTTACCCTTCATCCCACTGTTCCCTTCCCACCCCTTTACATCCCTACATCCCTACACTAAAGTCTAGCTCAAAGTGTGGCATGGTCCATGCTGCTGAAAACTATTTTAATAATAGTAACAATTGTGTGTTTATTGGCTAACCTAACTTGCCTAAGTAACCTATTTAACCTAGTTAAACATTTAAACTGCACTTTAAGACAAAAGAAATTGGTTATAAGATCTATTACGCATAAAAATGTGTTAAAATAAAAACCCTTTAAATATCCTTTAAACTCCATTAAACATAATTTGGGAAATAATTTTAAAATGAATGAAAATCTCATAGGAGGGCTAATAATTCTGACTTTAACTGTAAACACCCTACTTACTTCAAAGCACTTACTTTTAATTTTGGTTGAATTATCTGCTTTCCTGTTGGTCATGATGCCTGTGTTTGTGTGTTTGTCGTTGGTCTCTGTGTCCTCTGTCAGGTCTTCAAGAGAGACGGGCAGTGGTGAGAAGCTGGAGCTCAACATGACCAACATCAGTGCGGACGTGCTGGAGCTGCTGCTTGAGTTCGTCTACACTGGCTCTCTGGTCATCCACTCGGCCAACGCCAAAACCCTGCTGGAGGCCGCAAACAAGTTCCAGTTTAACACCTTCTGCAAAGTCTGCGTGTCTTTCTTAGGTATGCATCTACAAAGATCCCAACATCCGATCATGTAGAAAATGTACGTTTGTCTCTTTTTTTTTTTTTTTTTTTTTGCAGGACGGTGTGTTCTTTGATTTGTGTAAAGGTCAGAGAACAATTGCATTGAAATGTCAGAGTCAATGTCACGGTCTCATCCGGAACCGATTAGACCAATCAATACTAAATATGGAGGAGATTCGGCTGGCATGTAGACGCCCTATGCAATGAAAGGTTGGCAGGAGATGAAGACAAATTTAGAGCATAAAAGCAAGATTTGCAGTGCAATATTTATCATAATGAGAAACTTTGGTGACACTTTACTTGAAGGGGTGTTCATAAAACTTTTATAATCAAGACATGATATGTCATAAATATGTATTTAAGATTTTGTGCATGCTTATGACAACTCTTTAGGCTCATTTTACAGCTTCCCAAGAGTTGTGTTTTAACACTTTTAAATCCATTCAGACAGTTTTAGGGTCAGACGAGAGCACTTTTAGCTTAGCTTAGCATAGATTATTAAATTGGATTAGACCATTAGCATTTTACTCAAATTTTTTTTTATAATTTTCCTTTTCAAAGCTTGACTCTTCGTGTACCTGATACAAATTATGTGGACACCAAATGCAATGAAAGGTTGGCAGGAGATGAAGACAAATTTAGAGCTTGAAAGCAATGTTTCCACTGTGCAGTGTAATATTTATCATAATGAGAAACTTTGGTAAAACTTGACTTGAAGGGGTGTTCATAAAATGTTTATAATCATGACATGATATGTCATGAATATGAATAGGATTTAATATATGCTTATGACAACTCTTTAGGCTCATTTTGCAGCTTTGTTTTTGGATTTTTGAATCCATTCAGGCAGTTTTTGTGTCAAACGGGAGCACTTTTGGCTTAGCTTTATATAGATCATTGAATCGGATTAGACCATTAGCATCTCGCTATTATCTTTTGCTAATTTTCATATTCAAACCCATTAGCCCATAGCCTGACAGTGGTTTTCCCCACAGTCCAAAGACATGTGGTACAGGTGAATTGAGTAGGCGAAATTGTCCGTAGTGTATGAGTGTGTGTGTGAATGTGTGTGTGGATGTTTCCCAGAGATGGGTTGCGGCTGGAAGGGCATCCGGTGCGTAAAAACTTGCTGGATAAGTTGGCGGTTCATTCCGCTGTGGCGATCCCGGATTAATAAAGGGACTAAGCCGACAAGAAAATGAAAGAAATAAATGAATGTTTTAGACAACATAGCTTGTTAGCAAGACAGCATAACTTGTCATAAATCTGTCATAAACATGATTGCTTTGAGGCTATTATACAGTAATTGTGTTATGAAACCGAAACATTTCATGAGCACCAAATCAGTGAATTATGTGACTCTAAAGTCTAAAAGTTCTGCTTTTAATAAAAGGAAAGTTATGTAAGAGAATATTCAGTTCATTTTATTGTATAATAAAACACTAATATATTAATAGTTGGTGTCCAGTCCAAGGTTTTATTTAATACATTTAGGAAATGTAGTCATGGTGAGAGTAAGAGACATAAAAATACAGTATTTTCTTTTAACCTCAAACATTTTAAGCCCTTGGTCGCCCACTGAAGCTAAGCAGGGCTGCACCCGGTCAGTACCTGGATGGGACACCACATGGGAAAGCTATAGGTTGCTGCCGCAAGTGGTGTAAGTGAGACCAGCTGGTCCTAATGCCTCAATATATTGATGGGGTCTCTATACTGCTCAGTGAGACGTTAAACCGAGGTCCTGAGGATTGTTAAAAATCCCAGGACATTCTTTGAAAAATAGAAGGGGTTTAACCCCTGACTTGATTTGCCCACTGGCCTCTGTCCATCATGGCTTCCTAACCATCCCCATATCAAAAAATGTGTAAATCTCCTTGAGTGTCCAGAAAAGTGCTATATATATATATATATATATATATATATATATATATATATATATATATATATATATATATATATATATATATATATATATATATATATATATATATATATATATATATATATATAAGGAATTAATTTAATTATTCAAACGTTAGTATTTATCAATTATTTTCACACAACTAGCATTGAGGTAGTTCCAATATTTTAAAATGATCATATACAGTACATACTAATGATGTATTGCTTTACCTTTGTTCCAAATTTTAAACCTTCAAATATGACTATATACTGTATCCAAAGCATGAAATTCATAATTACAATTTACCATACATAAAAGGGGATTTTTATTAATCAGTCAAAGAAAAACTTTATCTTAAGTTTCTTTAAAAGCTTAAGCGAAACATAATATAAAGTTGTGATAAAAAAAATAACATGAATGTAATTGTTACATTTGAAGAAACACTCCTAAATAATTCAGGTCAAATGGTTCAGCAATAATGTTAGCCTATTAATGAATCATGAGGCTAAGGCTGATATACTGTACATATAAACATCGATAATGTAGGTGAAGACAAACTATTGATTTAAGTAAGATACAGTATGAATATTTGTTTACTGAAAGTTCCTCAGTTTGTAAAAGTCCAACAACTGAAAGTCAGCAAATGGATTCAGAAATAACTGGTTGAGGATTGTTGTGCCTTTGGGCAAAAATCTGATTACATGTCAAAGTTACTTACAGCAAGTAAAAAACGATTGATTAACTTCAACAGGGTTGGGTTGTAGTGAGCGAAGTGAGTAGAAACATAGGTTTGGAAATATACCTCAAGATGCATAGTCTGGGAATATCAGCTTTGCTTCACCAAAGCATGGTTTAAAATAGATTTAAAGCAGTCCTGTTATGCTTTAACTCTTTATCGGGCAAATAACTATATATGGTAATTTCATTAACATTTCCTTTAAAATTTTGTTTGAGTATTTGAAAATCATTTTACCTGAGAAGGGCAGAGCATGGTTGAGTTTTGTTAGTAGCGTGCAGTCTTCATATGCAAGAGACACTGTTTCATTGATCTGTACACTGATGCACTTGATTTGTTCCATAATCGTAGCAAACATTGTGCTTTTTGTTTGTTGTTGCAGTAGTGTCTGAGGCAGGAACTGTAAAGGCTCCACCCTCTTCTAAAAGTGGGTGGGGAGAAGCAGCTCATTAGCATTTGAAGAGAAATGTATATATTTTTCTAAAAAGTATCTTTACTTAGGGCCATTTAAAGCATGGTATAATAAATGATCTCAGAAATTTCACACATAACTTTCATTGGACATCTGGCATTTGATTTATAAAAGTTTCTTCCTAAAAGTGAACAAACACCAAAATACATGTTAATTAATGTATTAATGATTATGACTCATATGATGATTTAAAGGGGTTCAATTAAGGGAATATTTAGGTTAAATACATTTGCTTGAAGTTTACATTCAGCTCCACACATTCTAATGTCAAGATGGTTTTTATAGATTACAACTTTTGCATGTGGATTTGACGTATACACACATCCACCCACTTTGTGAATATGCCACATTTATAAATAAGACTTATATATTGTGAAAAAACATAACATGACCTCTGTAAGACAAAATGCTTCACCATAAGTCAATCACTTCCAGTTATGTCAACTTGCTATGTCTTTTAGTTGATTAAGTTGACATAATGGGCCCTATCATATACCCTGCGCAATGTGGCGCAAGACGCGGCGCAATAGTCTTTTGGTAGTTTCAGCTTGGCGCAAGAGTCGTTTTGAGGCGTTGCGCTACGCTGTTTAAATAGCAAATGCATTAGCGCTCATTTGTGCGCCCATAGGCGTTCTGGTCTAAAAAGGGTGGCATTCTGAGGCCGACCGCTGTCACATTGCTATTTTGAGAAACTATAATAGATTTTTCATTAGACCAAAACTAACCCGGTCTAAACTCCGGTGCAGAGTTGCGCCTCGCTTACGCACTGCTTAATACGCACAAGAGAGCAATAGGCAAATATCTTTACATATGTAAAAATTCAAATATTAAGGATATATATAGGATATAATAAGAAAAGATATAGGATATAAATATAAAGGATTAAAATATTACAAAACATATTATTTTCTAGCCTACATAAAAATGAAAAATCACTGCTTTTATGTCTTCTTCATCTCGGGAGGCTTTTTCAGTTCATTCATAACAATTTGCTTTTGTATAATGTTATTATTATTAGCAGTATTATTTATTATATCCATATTTATATTTGTTTTATTAAAAACAAGCTTAGATTTGCCCACCTGTCAGGTTTTAGACCATATGGGGCGCAGCATTTGTTTTAGGATATAACTCAGGTTTTTGAGCACACTTTGTTATTATTGTTCATTTATTCGTTTGCTGGAAATTAGAACTGAATTTAGAAATAGTTTTGAAACAAAAATTTGCGCTTAACAAACAAAAGTATTTATTTATAGACTAATTGATGTCTGTGCGTAAAGATTTCCCTATCCAAGAGCGAATGTGAAAGTAGATCCATTATCTCTCATTCTCACGCAGTAGATGCTCTGTTTAACAGTTTTCTGTTAAAAAAAATTGTTAACTGTTAACTGTTTGCTTGTGAAATGGTCATTTTTTTCCACTTAGACTTACTTTGTGTCCTGTAAATAGCGAATGCGCTTGTGGTGCAACGCAGCTGGCTCTTAAAGGGAATGGGAGATGAGACTCTGATTGGTTTATTCTCAAAACACACCTATAACTCATTAAGAAAATAAACTCAACTCTTTTAGACCATGCGCCATGGCGCAAAGCAGGTTTTCCCGTCCTAAAATTAGCAAAAACGCATTCTGACATGCCCTGAAAGCGTTTGCGCCCTGCGTTTTGCGCTCTGCGCATGGACGGTCAAAATAGAGCCCAATGTCTCTATTCTCTCCTGTGGGGTAACGAGGGTTCCCAGGTAGTAAAGAATTCTGGGCCAGATTTGGCACAAAGTTGGCATAGCAGGCATTCATCCGGCATGTAGGTCAAATATTGCTCAGATTTGGCAGAGGTGGCACTGTCTTCAAGGTGGCACACAAGACATGGGCCAGATGTCAAATGTAGTATTATGCCCAGACGTTAAAATATGCAATGTGGGCCACGAAAGTGTCACCCACATTTAAATTACTTTTTGAGTAAAGAAATATTTTAATACACAATGTCATTTCCATCTTTATGTTTGTATCTTCTGATGCCTTAATTTTAATCCAGGAAATAATCAAGATGAAATTATTTAAATTATTAATCTATTGTTTCCTGTATGTTGCAAAATGACAAGAATTAACCAACATTACATATATTTTATTAACCAATCTGTTCATAAAAAAATAAAATAAATCTGCCAATTAGGTTGCTTCAAAAAAAAGCACGACCATAGCCTGACTAAAACACAATGCTTCATGAGTGTATCAATTTCATGATATACCGACTCTGGCTTCTAAAAAATAGCCAAAAGGCACCATATATAGCCCAGCCCAGGGCGAGTTGTAGGTTAGACTTGGCCTAGATATGGTCCATGTTTGGCTCTTGTCTGGGAGCCAGACTTGGTCTAGTCATGTAATTCTCTGTGACAATGCCAAGCAAAAGCCTATTGTGTGTGCCAGAGATGGCCAGAGCAGTGTTACTATGTGGGTTACCTATGTAACCAAGCATCCCCCTTGGTTGATTGCTTATGTCAACTTGTTATGTCCCCTAGTTGATTAAGTTGACATAAGGTCTCTATTCCCTCTTTTGGGGAATGAGCGTTCCCAGGTAGTAAATTATTCTGGGCCAAATTTGGCAGAAAGTCAGCATAGCAGGCCTTTATCCGGCATGTGGGTCAAATACGGCTTGGGTTTGGCAGAGGTCTTCATGGCGGCATACAAGACAGTAGTAGTATTATGCCCAGACGTTAAAAATTACAATGTGGGCCATGTAAGTTTGGCCTGTCTTGACCCGCATTTAAACTACTTTTTGAGTAAAGAAATATTTCAATGCTTCATGAGTTTATCAATTTCATGTCACACCGAGTCTGGATTCCAGAAAATGGCCAAGCAGGGACCATATCTAGCCCAGTCCAGGCCCAAATGTGGGTTATTTACCTAGAAATGGCCTAGATACGGTCCATGTTTGGCCCTTGTGTAGTAGTCAGACTTGGTCCCGTCATGTAATTCACTGCGACAAGGCCAAGCAAAAGCCTATTGTGTGGGCCAGAGCTGGCCAGAGAAATTTTACTATGTGGTTTTACCTACCAAGATTAATTATTTCAAGTTATGTCAAGTTGTTATGTGCCCTGGTTGATCAAGTTGACATAACGTCTCTATTCCCTCCTTTGAGGAACGAGGGTTCTCAGGTAGCAAGGAATTCTGGGACAGATTTTTGTACAAGGTTGGCACAGCAGACATTCATCCAGCAAGTGGGTCAAACTTGGCCCAGGTTTGGCAGAGTTCACATCGTCTTCAAGGCGGCACACAAGGCTTGGACCAGATGTCAAATGTAGTATTATGCTCGGATGTGGGCCACGTAAGTTTGGCAAGTCATTTCCACCTTCATATTTTACATCTTCTGATGCCTTAATTTTACTCCAGAAAATAATCGAGATTCAGTCATTTGAATTATTAATATATTGTTTCCTGTATGTTGCAAAATAACTGGAACTAACTTTCATTAAGTGCCATAATTCAATGCAACATGTAGACCAAGCAAAGTCTATTGTGTGGGCCAGAGCTGGCCAGAGAAATTTTGCTATGTGGTTGAAGACATTCCTCCTCAGTTGATTACTTACTTGGAAGTTATGTCAACTTGTTATGTCCTCTAGTTGATCAAGTTAACATAATGTTTCCATTCCCGCCTTAATGTAACAAAAGGTTACCTACTCAATCAAGATGTTACATGAGGCGAACTTAAATATGTGCAAGGTGTAGTCCATGTGTTTGTAATACCACACACTGCAGCGCTGACTTTAGAGCATGTCTATAAACTCATTCCAGCTCTGGGCATAAGCCTCGCTCTGTGGTCCGTCTGCGGCATACCATTTATTGCCTCTGGCACAAACCTCACCTAAAAAAAAAATGTTTTTCCTTCCTCTGGGAGTGGAAGAAGACGAGTGGCCCGTTTGGCTTATTGGTGATGGTGCGCTGCAGGCCGGCCTCCAAAGACCCAGACATATAATAAAAGCCCATCTGCCTCCACCAGACGCTCACTCAACCATTTTTACAACAATTTGTACTCTTCTGTTTTATAGTGGAGACAAATTGGGTTGTGTAAGACCCACAGAGTCGATCCGATGTCACAGTCGGTCCACATTTATTGTGTTTATTTGAATCAGGTTGCATCTGTTACGGAGAGATTCAGACATGCTCTCCTTATTATTTGCTGTCTTGGTAATATGTGTTATTGGATTCTGCTTGACAGAGACGAGCACTGCAGCAGGCAATTGTGTAATAAATACAGAATTTATTATATAAATCCACCTTTATATGCATATGAACTTTAATGGCATCCCAATCTTAATGCATAGGGTTTAATATGGAGTTGGCCCACCTTCTGCAGCTATAACGGCTTCTGGAAGTCTTCTGGGAAGGTTTTCCACAAGGTTTAGGAGTGTCTTTATGAGAGTTTTTGACCGTATCTTGTAATTATATATAGTGTGTGCTTTGCTTTGGCTTTTATGTGGTTAACTTTTCTCAAGTTACTGGATGTTGCAAAGTAAATTTTATTTTGTAGTTTTATTTTAATTTCTGTTCAGTGTTCTAATCATAGACTGAAAGATATGGACGCAGTATCTGTGATGTCACCCATAGGTTTCTGAAGAGCGCAAATGAAGCTACAAGTAGGCGTGGCCAACCATTGCCATTTTGTTGGCACGTCATCACGCCAACCGGGGGTTATCAAAAAAGGGCAAAGAGGCAAAGCTTAAACAAGCTTTTTTTTGGGAGAAACGCTTAATACTTAATTACCTGCGACGTGTTTGTGTTCTGACCACATGCTTGGTTGTGTACTATATCAATTTTAAAAACCTTGTTGTAATACATTGAGTCACTAAGCATTGCTCTTATGACGTTTTTCTACAGGAGCAAAACGTGAATTACTTCCAAGTACTTTAAATATAGTCTGTGTTAGTAAATTCAAGGCTATCTATGAAATCCAGACATAACACTGTTTGACAACGCTTCAGACGGCTGTTCTAGAGCCTACAGCTAATCAATCTGTCAGATTCGGGAGTGCATTACAGTTCTAAAGAAAATTATAAATGATAAATTATCTTAAATAAAACAAACAGATTTATAGAGATAGTATACAGGTATATAATTTCACTCACCTGGGAAATGGAGGCCACTTGAATGGTTTGTGAGCACAGTTAAGTGCACAGCATGCCGTATTGTCTAATAATTGTTGGAAATAATCCTAAAAAGCAGTTGACTGTGTAAAGCCACATAAAAAACAAAACAAAAATATAATATATATGCCGAGTTCAGCAGCTAATCAGCCGGAATTAGCTGAGGTGAAGTAGAGGTGGCCAGCGAAACCTAGCTCTCACTCAAGTGGCCATGCCCCTAAATTATGCAGACTTAATATAACTTAACATAAACAAAACAGATGAGTTATAAAAAAAAATTACCCCCAAAAATATTCAGTTGTTATAAAGAGTAATATTTGCTATATGAACCAAAATCGGTCTTTGTACAAGGCTGTAAGCACCTTTTTTCTGCTCTAAAGTTGACCATTTTAACATTGGGGTCAATACAAATGTGCTCTATCATGGAGCAAGACCTAGTGGAATTTCGATGAATTACATTTTCAGTTACTTCCGTATTAGCTTCATGAGGGAGAGCGGGATGTTGCCGCTTGGTTATAAACCTGATCTGTGAGCAAGATCCTCTGTTTTGTTGTAACCACGCTGTAAAAAAAACACTGTATTTGACACAACCGATTTGTATTGAGACAACATGAAGAAATTAAGTTAACCTATAGGTTTTTACAAACTTTATTGGATTGGAAATAAAACAATTAAGTTGTCCCAAAAAAAGTTCAAGAATTTAGTAGACTGAAGAAAGAGCGAATGCTATGTTTTTTGTGTGTGTGTAATGCATCACAGTATTGTACATGATGCAGTAAAAGAATTCAACCTTTTATTCAAAAGTGATTTTTTTTGTATTAGTAATGGAAAGCAAAAGGGTTTTAAAGACACTATGGTTGGTTTATTTATTTTTTTTATACACTTTTGCAGCCAAACCCTTTGTTTAACTGTATCTGGGGGCTGCTCAAAAGTTTTTGTAATAATAAAATACGTCAGTTTGAAGTCCTCCATTTTTTACAGCGAATAAATACGGCTGTGTTTAAAATTTTCTATATTTTCAAAGAAAATATCCTAAAAATGTCCATAGTTATGTGTGTGAATCAAACAGCACGGCTTTTCATAATTAATTTCTACATCTTTACTATTTCAGCCAGATGCTTAAAGCAACTTTTATATTCTGCGTTTCACATTTGAATTTGAAAGAGTCTCTTAAGAAAGCACTCAGACTGGCAATCAACACTGAGATTCATTCGCCACGGCACAAGTGTCAAACTCAAACCACATCTTGCTGTGTAAAATAAGAAAAAAAGACTCTTGCCTTGTTAAAAACCCGGACCTTTGCACCTGCTTGGTCAAATGCCTTCAGTCGGGACTCAGCGGGACTAAAGATGAGCTTCACCTTGCCATTCTAAACCACAGGACAGCGTCTCAAGCCATGCACTGGGCTCAATTGATTTGTTCTGTTGTTCGTCTCCAGAGCGTCTTAAGCAGGGGCCCAGACTTGGAGCCTGCCAGATATTCAGTACAGATATCTGTCCTAGAGCCCTCATCGGCCCCTGTGCTGTGATCTTTTATGGATGTGAGCATCTCTCTTGTTCTCTTTTCCAGAAAAGCAGCTGACTGCAGCAAACTGCCTGGGGGTTCTGGCTATGGCGGAGGCCATGTGCTGCACGGAGCTACACAATATGGCCAAAGCCTTCGCACTGCAGAACTTCCCTGATGTGGCAGGACAAGATGAGATCCTCAGCATCTCCAAAGAAGACCTGATCAACTATCTGTCCAACGACAGCCTGAACACCAAGGCAGAGGAGCTGGTTTATGAGACTGTCATCAAATGGATCAAGAAGGACCCCATCAACAGAGTACAGGTGAGAAGTGCATTCGCCACATGAAACATATGCCAGAGTAATGGGTGGTTCATTTGGCCTAATCAGGGACCAAGCTCAAGGGAAGTGAGTTATAATTTCTTTCTTTCTTTTGGAGCATTTCTGAATAAATAACCTGTTTCTTTTGTTAATAAATCAAAAACATCAATGCAATCAGTTTAATCCTGCTCACGAATAAATTATTCTTATGTAAATCAGACAATATGTGGACCATGTTACTGTACAACTCCTTTATGTTCTCCGATTTTTCTTTAGTGTATCAATAACAAACAGTTTGTTAAGTTTTTGAACAAATGATTCTTATGAACCGATTCATTCTAGTGAATAACTCAGATGCTTACAGAGTTTGAGGTGTTGTGGTGTTATTAAACAAATGACCCGTGTGTGCTTATTGTTGTACAGTGAATCAAAAACATAAAGCAGTTCAGTTCCTTAAAAATGATTCTTATGGATCGAATCTTTGTAGTGAATCAGTCAACTTAGAGTTGCCAGTGTAGTGTGATTAACAAGCAAATGACTCTCCTTAGCTGATGTTTTTTAGTGATTGAAAAACATGCAGCATAACTTTTGTCATCTAATTCTTGAGTCAAGGATTCATATAAGCTCATTCTTTTAGTGAATCACACAAAAGCAAAAGTGGGAGTTCTCATTTGATTGCCAAACAAATGACTCTGTTTTGAGCCAATTCCTGTATTGTGTATCACAACACAGAGAACAACCCGTTTAGTTCAGTTTGTGAACAAAAAGTCTTATAAAGTGATTATTTTAAGTGGATCATGCAGAGACTTTTATAAGCTGATTCTTTAGTGAATCAAAAGCATAAGCACAATCAGTTAAGTACAGTTCTTCAGTAAATGATTCTATTGAACTGAATATTTGTAGTGATGTGAATCCTTCTAAACGTATAGTTGTCAGTGTCATGTGATAAGCCAGGGCCGGAGTGGGACTCATTTTCAGCCCTGGAATTTCAAGCCAGACCGGCCCACCTCAGTTCACATCTGATTCCAATTCAGTTTCTAATTTCACTATCACGTCTTTTTCAAGAAAACAGCTGCTTTAGAAATTCAAATGTTCAACAACCCTAACAGTATTATATGTTTTTATAATAAAAATGACAAAAATGCAATAATAATTTTACGGGTGAGGCTTGAACACAGGTCTGCGGCGTTGAAATGCAACGTGTTTACCACTGGACCACAATGGCACAATAACTGTGGCAATAAAAAATAAGTAATGACATGTGACCCTTAAGACACAGCACTACTTTCTTTTTATGGCTCAATCTTTTTCTCTCCTTTTTAGATTTCTGATCAAGTTATGTCAGATTTATTAATGTAGTGAATCATTTGATTTTCATTGAGCAGGTGCATTATTCATTAATATCAATCATTCGAATTCTTAAATTCACTAAGGTGCCGCTGTTTGGGGTCGATAGTTACATTACATCATTATCATTAACGTTAACCTGCAGGCTGCATTTTGCTCACGGGGCTGCGAGAAAATAAATAAAAAGAGCGGCGCTGCGGCAAAATAATGAATAAAAAGAGTAAAGCTATGATCAAATAAACAAATAGATGAAAAAAGTGTGACTGCTGAGAGAGTGCAAGCATGTAGGGACACCGGCCCCCGCGGCCAAAAAAACAGACCGGCCCGCCGGGAATTCTCCCGGTCCTCCCGATTAGACAATCCGGGCATGTGATGAGCAAACAAATCAACATTATTATGTAGGCAGAAGTACGTATGGCTGCATTTTGTCCTTAAAACGATCGCAATAGGGGCAGTATGATGCCGTTCCTGTTCGCGCTTACCAGCTGACTGCTTACCTACGTCCGGACAGCTTTCCTGCTGTTACCTGTTTGTCCAGTAACTCGCCTTGCACGTTGGCAGACTTGAGATGCAGAGAGGAGTTGACCATTATGATGGGGTGCGAGTCCAGTGAAGAGCGGTTCCAGAAAGCGAGTAAAAAGAAGACCAAAGAAGACAACAAAGAAGCCAAAAAATAAAAACAAGTAAATAACAGGGTGAGATTGTGTTAAAATCTGAAAACGTGGTAAAAATCAGGCGATGACTTTTCATTTCTGGATTGCTTTTTAAAACGGTCAGCTGGGTTTAGGGCAATGGTTGGGCGGGTCAATCTGTGCTTTTGAAAACACTATCAGTTGGGTTTAGGGAAGGAGGAGGGTGGTCAATTGGTCAGTCAGTCAGTCGACAGCGGCCTCTGGTGGATTTGGGTGAAAACAGCAGACGTGAATGACACTTGTGAGAGAAATTTGACATCTGAAAAAGCATGCACAGCGGCCTTTGGTGCATTCGTGAAAACAAAAACTGCAAAAAAAAGCATAGCTCTTGGGACGTATTTGCCGCTCTCCAGAAATGTAGAAAGCGGTAAGTAGTAAGAATGAGCCTGAGTTAAAACAAATGGCTCTTTTGAGCTTATTCTTTTATTGTGAATCAAAACCATACTACACAATCAGTGTGGTCCAGTTTAACAAATGATTCTTATGAGGTGAAAAACAGCATAATCAATGTAGTCGGATTCATGATTGAATATCTCTGCAGTGATTCTTTGTAGTGAAATCATTCTCTGAAGTAATGATTCCTATAAATGATTCTTTTCACTTCCTTTTGTGAACATATTTTTAATTATCAAAAAGTATTCAATTCAATTCAAATAGAAGTTCTAGTAAACTGAAACTGTGTTAGTCCGGATTTCAGAGTTAAATGGCTTGTTTTTACTGAGTAGTACAGTATGGAATGGGTCGATACGGGTCACCTTTATCAGGCTTGAGTTTATCAGCCAAAAGGGTACCAATGGTGGGCGTGGTGTACGGCAGAAAGTTTCAGTTGATGTCATTCTCGCTGGAGTAAATGTCTACAGTAAAGCCGTACGGGTCGTTCGCATATCATATAAGAAGCACTTCTCACAAAACAGATGCTTTATACACGTAAATACTTGTGTATACATGTTCATTAGTAACCTTTTTATGAACATGATTTGATTATAACTGCAGATCAATGATGATGTGAAATAGCCTACTGTAACGTCTGCGATTAAATAAAATAAATAAACGATTGCAGCATATTTGAATATTTGAGTCCTTATTTGGGTTCAAAAACAACATGAAACATATAGCCTACAGCGAGTGCAAACCTCTCATCTGTATCTTTAATCTTCACCAGCACATGTAACCTCTGTTAGAAAATAACACAAAAGGTGATGATAATAGGTGAACGTGCCAGTTTGTTCATGTTTTAGGTTGCTAAAACAATCATTTGCTCCTTTGTTTTGTTGGGCTTCTTCTATGTTTTTTGGAACTTCACTCTCGTGTTTGTTCATTTCTGAAAGGATCAGCTGTCAAAAGAACTTCAATAATCATGCACACGTTATTATTATCTGCTCGAGAAGTTTGTTATTTAAAATATAGTGCGCACACGAGTGCAAGCGAGAACGTGAAACTGCTTGCATTTTAGACTGCCTTGTAGACAACTACGGGCCACAGGATAGTTCTGCTCTTCTTCTTTGCTTTGTGGCTGTTCATCAAGACGACAACATGGTTTGCATAAGGTCGGGTTGACCATGGTTCGTTATTATTTATATATAATATTACGGTGTAATGTCTTGGCTGTGTTTTTAAAAACGTTGATTACTTTGTTCTCCTGGCTTGTTGCACGAATGAGTGACGCATCTCTGTAAACCAATAGCGTTCAGCTGCGTGTCTCCTGCGTGTACCCTTTTGTTGTGATATGTACCCTTCTGAAAGGGTACCCAAAAAGTTGTACGGTATGGTTCACTTTTAGGTACCAGTGGAAACGGCCATGAAAGGGAACTGAACCGAACCGTACCGTACTGTACCGTACCACTCAGTGGAAACAGGCCAAAAGTTCCCTGCTGAAAGTCCAAACACTGAAGAGTAAATCCATGGATGCTGTGCTCCACAAGTCCCAAACCAAGCAAGCCATGGTGCAGAACAAAACTTGCCCAATTACAAAGTGAAGGGAAAAAAACCTTGAGAGAAACCAGTGTCAGTTGGGCACGACTAGGGGTATGCAAGTTATTTAAAGTTAAGGGTGTCACGATCCTCCAAATCCACGATTCGATTACATTTTCGATTCTAAAGGCACGATTCGATTCGATTTTCGATTATGAATAATTAATTAATGACCAATTAATTATTTGTAGCCTACCATTTAAACTACCTGACCTGCATGGTCTTTGTTTTACCCATAAGCAAATTATACATTAAATGAATAAAGGCAAGATACACACATAATTACCACCTGTCAATAACTTTTTCTGCGGGACTCGTGAATAGGCAGTGATTTGTGTCGTTATAATGGCGTCGGTAAAAAAAGACGCACAACCAACAGGAACCAGCCAACAGTATCTGAGGTGTTCGCTAAAATGACTAAGTACAAGTGAGTGAAAGATTGAAGCAGTCCTCTGACTGCCTGGACCCGCTGTGTGCGCGTCTGTGTCTGTGTGGTCATGTGTGATCACGTGATGTGCATTTTCAGAGGTAGAGAGGAAGGAGGGCTGCTCAGAAATGCTACACGCCACTGTGGATCTCAAATCGTTGTCGTTCTAAAATGCCATTTAAAAACAAAGACAGTGTAAATAGGGGCTGAGTGTGTACTTTTCGCGAGCGGATTTGCAACGGGGATGAGCGAAGGATCGCGATGCCGGTGTTGTCTATCGGACGAACCGTACGTAATACGTACATAGCAGAGCTTGCAAAACTGTGTTTTTTTTTTATCGACAACACGAACGTTGTCAACATAACTCACTGGAAATCCAAAATGCTTAAACACGGGTGACTTCATTGAAAGAGGAGAGGGTTTAAGCTCTGTCGACGGTTCTCCTGCTTCTGCAGTTTAACAAGCACTTCAACAAGCCTGTTTTTTTCCCGCTTGGCAAGCCAAGCTGACGTGACATGGGGGCGTGGCAGCATCGACGATTCTATTTTTTGATTCGATAATCGAAATTGAGCATAAATTTCGATCGATTTCGATTAAAAATCAAAATCGTGACACCCCTATTTAAAGTTAATCAAAAGAAAGAACAGATTATGTAGACTTATTCCTGAACAAATGCCTCTTTGAACCTGATCCTTTCAGATTAACTAATCATGTTTTCACTTTTGCGATTAAATCAATGTCAACAAATTCTGAAACAATTTGGAATTGGTGTTATTTTAGCGACACAAATACATAGTGTCAGGGTTCTGCCACTTTGGTCTTGTAAATTCTTGTTTTGGTGGCAGAGCTCTGACACTACTCCTCCATGTCTGGTCCTGTTTCTGTCTCTGTGCGCGCACGCGCCGTCGTGGGTGTACGCAGAGTGTGCGCGCTGCCACTTGATGTGGCCGCGCACGCTCTGCGTCCCTCAGACGCGCGCGCTCTTGTACTAGTGTTTGTGTTTGTTCTGTCAGCAGCGCGCTGCTTTATTCTCGGCGCCTCCGTCTAGTTGGTTTCAGTTTTGGTTGGCGCTGAGATGAAGCATGCTTATGTGTGAGCGCACGGTAAGGTGTTTATCTATCGTGTGCTCGTGTCTTGCGTCTCTTGTCAAAGCACGTGGCTTGGTGTTTACATTGTGGTCACGTGCTTTTGTCGTGAGTTTCAGTGTTGTTTGTTGTCATGAACATGCGGTTAATGAGTTCTCTCATTGGCTGCATGTTCTTGTCCTGTTAAGTGAGCGCATGGCTTGTGTGTCTCTCTGTGTCATGCGCTCTCCCGTCTATTGTCTTGTCCCACCCTCCTTGTTAACCCATTATTAGTTAATTGTGTTCACCTGTTTGTGTGTTAATTTTCTACAGTTTATATACCCCTCACATTTGCTGTCCTGTGCCAGTTCGTCATCACATGTTGTTGTTTAAACCCTTGTCTTGTCATGTTTCCAGTTATCATCGTTGCCAGCCTGCCCAGTCCTGTTTGTATGTATTTGTTTTGTTAATGTTTTCCCCCTCGGGGTAGTTTATTTTGCATTTTATTTTATTTTTATTATTTAATAAATTCCCATTTATTCTGCACTTGAGTCCTCGCTCCTTTTTCCCCATTTCCCCTCACCGACCCTGACAGTGCGAACTGGCCGAATTAGAGGACTCAGCGGAAATGGGACTATTTCTGCGCCCAGCTTGCTCCCAGCAAGAAGGACCCATCGACCAACCCCCAGCCAGAGGACTGTCTCACAGACAGAACCATCGCCCCTTTGGCATCTACGCCGAGGATCTTCTCGAGGCAGTCCGGGGGCTTGGGTTCAGTGAGACCACCCTCATCCACATCTTTCTGGCTGGATTGGATGAGCCATTTGATTGGGAGGAGCTGGGTGATATCGGGACATGGACGTATTGGGAGGTGGTGGACTATTCCTGTCTGAGGATGGAGAGGGAGATCCTGGAGGGGGAATGGACCCCTCTTACCACCACCACCAGCACCATCTCCCAGTCCATGTCCTCCCCCCAAGGGTTAACCCGCACCCAAAAGCGGAGGCGGAAGAGAAAGGCCTCTTCTGCGAGGGTTGCTCCAGCCCCTGAGCGCCCTCCAGTGTCGGCTCCAGCCCCTGAGCGCCCTCCAGTGTCGGCTCCAGCCCCTGAGCGCCCTCCAGTGTCGGCTCCAGCCCCTGAGCGCCCTCCAGTGTCGGCTCCAGCCCCTGAGCGCCCTCCAGTGTCGGCTCCAGCCCCTGAGCGCCCTCCAGTGTCGGCTCCAGCCCCTGAGCACCCTCCAGTGTCGGCTCCAGCCCCTGAGCGCCCTCCAGTGTCGGCTCCAGCCCCTGAGCGCCCTCCAGTGTCGGCTCCAGCCCCTGAGCGCCCTCCAGTGTCGGCTCCAGCCCCTGAGCGCCCTCCAGTGTCGGCTCCAGCCCCTGAGCGCCCTCCAGTGTCGGCTCCAGCCCCTGAGCGCCCTCCAGTGTCGGCTCCAGCCCCTGAGCGCCGCTCAGTGCCGGTCCCAGTCCGGCTCCTTGCCCTGCCGGCACCACCCAGACGTCTTTCCCTGCCGGCCCCAGCCCGGCTCCTTGCCCTGCCGGCACCACCCAGACGTCTTTCCCTGCCGGCACCACCCAGACGTCTAGCCCTGCCGGCCCCACCCCGGCTCCTTTCCCTGCCGGCACCTACCAGACGTTTAACCCTGCCGGCCCCAGCCCGGCTCCTTGCCCTGCCGGCACCTACCAGACGTTTAGCCCTGCCGGCCCCAGCCCGGCTCCTTGCCCTGCCGGCACCTACCAGACGTTTAGCCCTGCCGGCCCCAGCCCGGCTCCTTGCCCTGCCGGCACCACCCAGACGTCTTGCCCAGCCGGCCCCAGCCCGGCTCCTTGCCCTGCCGGCACCACCCAGACGTCTTTCCCTGCCGGCACCACCCAGACGTCTAGCCCTGCCGGCCCCAGCCCGGTTCCTTTCCCTGCCGGCACCTACCAGACGTTTAGCCCTGCCGGCCCCAGCCCTGCTTTTTGCCCTGCCGGCCCCAACCAGACGTCTTGCCCTGCCGGCCCCAGCCCGGCTCCTTGCCCTGCCGGCACCACCCAGACGTCTAGCCCTGCCGGCCCCAGCCCGGCTCCTTTCCCTGCTGGCACCTACCAGACGTCTAGCCCTGCCGGTCCCAGCCCGGCTCCTTGCCCTGCCGGCCCCCCACAGACCTCTGGTCTTGTTTCCCCTCATAGACACTCCCTGGGTCGTCCCTCCTGCCCCTCCCTGGTGTTCCTTTCCTCCACCCTGGACGGACCCTCCGGCTCCACCCTGGTTCCCTGCTAGGGCTCTCGACCCGCTGGACCCACCCTGGACAGTTCCTCCGGTCCCACCCTGGACTGATCCTCCCTTGTCTTGCCCTCCCATCCCTCCCTTGTTTGTCGTTTTGGGTCTGGCTTGGCTTCCCTCCCTCCCCCCCCTTCATGTCGTCTTGCCTGTTCACCTCCCTGTCTTGTGTCTGTTGATGTTGCCTGTTTTGTTGTCTTGTAGTGTGTCTTGTCTGTCTTGTACCTTGTTGGATGTTCCCTTTAGGGACGCCAGGTGGCGTCCCTTTTGGGGGGGGGCTAGTGTCAGGGTTCTGCCACTTTGGTCTTGTAAATTCTTGTTTTGGTGGCAGAGCTCTGACACTACTCCTCCATGTCTGGTCCTGTTTCTGTCTCTGTGCGCGCGCGCGCCGTCGTGGGTGTACGCAGAGTGTGCGCGCTGCCACTTGATGTGGCCGCGCACGCTCTGCGTCCCTCAGACGCGCGCGCTCTTGTACTAGTGTTTGTGTTTGTTCTGTCAGCAGCGCGCTGCTTTATTCTCGGCGCCTCCGTCTAGTTGGTTTCAGTTTTGGTTGGCGCTGAGATGAAGCATGCGCGTTGCTTATGTGTGAGCGCACGGTAAGGTGTTTATCTATCGTGTGCTCGTGTCTTGCGTCTCTTGTCAAAGCACGTGGCTTGGTGTTTACATTGTGGTCACGTGCTTTTGTCGTGTGTTTCAGTGTTGTTTGTTGTCATGAACATGCGGTTAATGAGTTCTCTCATTGACTGCATGTTCTTGTCCTGTTAAGTGAGCGCATGGCTTGTGTGTCTCTCTGTGTCATGCGCTCTCCCGTCTATTGTCTTGTCCCACCCTCCTTGTTAACCCATTATTAGTTAATTGTGTTCACCTGTTTGTGTGTTAATTTTCTACAGTTTATATACCCCTCACATTTGCTGTCCTGTGCCAGTTCGTCATCACATGTTGTTGTTTAAACCCTTGTCTTGTCATGTTTCCAGTTATCATCGTTGCCAGCCTGCCCAGTCCTGTTTGTATGTATTTGTTTTGTTAATGTTTTCCCCCTCGGGGTAGTTTATTTTGCATTTTATTTTATTTTTATTATTTAATAAATTCCCATTTATTCTGCACTTGAGTCCTCGCTCCTTTTTCCCCATTTCCCCTCACCGACCCTGACACATAGAGCACTACCTTTTAGCTTACAAAATATATACAGTTTCTTAAAAGTGCTAAAAAATTTTTTTTAAAAAAGCTCCAATAAGCTCGCCAGGTCTGTCCTTAATAAATTTTTAGTGTGTGTTGTTCGCATCGAGTCTTAAACCATAGTAAGCTGTGTTTTATTTAGCACCGTGACTGCTTTCTGTTTTGTAGTTCTGTGTGAAAGCCCCAATTTTACCCTTTTTTTGTTGAGACACCAAGAGTTCAGGCCCCCTGAAGTGCCTTTGTTTCTTTATGGATCAAAAGACCTGTCTGCGGTGCACTAGACAATTCAATAGGGCTTCCTCAAATCTCACTTCACATTGAAGAAGTTTTGGCTTCCCGGAGCCCCAAGAACAAGAGGTCAACACCATTTTGCTGGCCTTGCACTTCTATTCCTGTTCCCCTGAAGAATACATTCAGGCTTTTCGAAGCAAACATAAATAAGAGAGAGAGAGAGAGTCGTGCTAGAGCCGGGGGCCCAAATCTGATATTCAGGGGCCGCGTGGCATGACATTAGACCCTTCGGAGTACTGATGGAGTGCAGTGACTGTCTGAAAATGGATGACAGAACTGCTGCTTAAAAAAACACTCATGCACCGCAAGTTTCTCTGCTCTGTGAAACGCTCTGCGACAGTGCAGAGTTCATACACCGCTCTGGAACATTGGGGCACTGGATGCATTAAAAAAAAAAATCTTTATGTCTGTCTCTCTCTTCCAGAATTTCACCCCTTTCCAGACTGCGATAGAAGCGTTTTGATTGAATCCGTTGACATTTCCTTAGGATATATCAGCTTCAATTGTTCACAGTCGATGCACAAACGCAAAGGAAAGTGTTTGTTGTTGCTTTGAGCAAATGTTTGAGAGTGAGAGCACTGCGGTGGTCAGAGATGGCCCAAAGATGGGAATAGTTTTTTGCTGAATGTGTAGGAAATAATAAAATAAAATAAAATAAAATTAAATTAAATTAAATTAAATTAAATTAAATTAAATTAAATTAAATTAAATTAAATTAAATTAAATTAAATTAAATTAAATTAAATAAAATAAAATTAAATAAAATAAAATAAAATAAAATAAAATAAAATAGAATAGAATAGAATAGAATAGAATAGAAAAGAATAGAATATGATACAATAAATAAAAAATAATTAAATATAAAATAAAATATGTTTCACATTAAATAATTGGTGGCATTGCTGCTAATTATTTGTTAACTTTTTTTTTTTTTTTGCATTAAATTGAAATACAGTGACAATTAAGGTGTTGCAGTGCTCAGAGATAAACCAGAGATGGGAATAGTGTTTGGCTGAATGTGTATAAAATGAAATTGAATGAAAAAAAATAAAATTAAATTAACAAATAAAACATATCAAAACTAAATAAAATGTCTAATAAAATAAAAATATTATATAAAATAAAATATAATATATTTAAAATAAAATATACAATTAAATTAAATTAAATTTAAAAATAAAATAAAATATAAAATAAAATTTTAATTAAAAAATAAATAAAATAAAATAAAATAAAAAATAGAATAAATAAATACATAAAATAAAATAAATAAAATATTAAATAAATTAAAATATGTTTGACAGTAAATTAACGGGTGTTGTGGTGTAATAGTGTTTGGCTGAATGTTTATAAAAAGAAAAGACAATAAAAATAAATTAATTAAATTAAAATAAAAATAAACACATAAAATAAAAATAAATACAATTAAATACAAAATAAAATGTTTCACAGTAAATAATGGGTGACATTGTTTAATTATTTGTTAACTTTTCTTTATGCATTAAATTGAAATACAGTGACAATCAAGGTATTTATGTTGTCCCAAAAGAGTGGAATTTTCACAACACAAACAACGAAAAAAAAAAAAGAAACGCGCTGCAATTTCAGTGTTCATGATAGCTCTAAAATTGTGCTCCGGCGGTCAGAGATGGACAAGAGATGGGACAAATTTTTTGCCTGAATGTATAGATAATGAAAAATAAAAAACAACTTTTATGCTTCACGGTAAATTAGTGGTAAATTAGCGGGCGGCACAACTGGAGTGTGGGCTGTGTGCAGCCGCCAGACCTCCATGCTCAGTGATGTATGTGTCTTTATTGTGCAATCCTTCACACCACTGCACAATTTGCATTGGTTTATTACAGTGAGTCAACATGCTTTTTATGTGCTTGTAACACGCGGCTCTGCGCGGGCCGCTGGGGAAAGAGGCGAGCTTTAAATAGAGCCTCTTACGGCACACCTGGGACCTCCTGCAGGAGATGTTGAACGATCAGCCCTGTCCTAATGTTAGTAAATGATCCACACCTTGTCCTTGATCCAGCAGTCATACATATAAATGGACTGGATGATTAATGGAGTCATGTGACGCATTCTGATCAGAATTAGTGCATTATAGACTGTTAGGAAAGTTTGGATTAAGAATTAAATTTCATTCAGAGGTCTAAAACAAGAACTCTGTGTTTAGATGTGGACAGTTCAAAGAGACAGTTCACCTAAAAATGACAGTTTGATGTTAATTTGCTCTCAAATTTGCCCACAGGCAAGCTGTAGGTAGCTTTTTATACTAAAACATTTACAAATGATATAAAATTATTATATATTAATAATTATGGTTATGTTCTCCTCGTGTTGGCGCAGGTTTCCTCCGAATGCTCTGGTTTCCCCTACAGTCAAAAGATGTGGTATAGGGGAATCGATAAAGCTAAATTGGGCAAATTCGGCCAGGATGCCAGGGTTAACCCTTACTCTTTTTCGAAGGACACCCTGGGATTTTTAATAACCACAGAGAGTCGGGACCTCGGTTTAACGTCTCATCCGAAAGACGTCACTCATGGAGCAGTATAGAGTCCCCATCAATATACTGGGCCGTTAGTACCAATGACTGTAAAAAAATATGCATGACGCATCAGCACCTTTTTCCATTCAATGCTTTGAAGGCAAAACAAATAAATATAAACACAGCTAGATTTCTAAATATCAACAGGATATTTACACATCTCATCCCTGCACTATATAAAATAATCCTTGTCAATTTGTACAATAAACTTAGCAGTATTAATATATCAACTGATGTCTATATAACATAGGCCTATCAGCTGCTGCAACATTGCTTGTATATTGTTTTTTTTTTATTGTTTTTTTTTGTTATCACTTTTTTGGGTGTTACTGGAGATTTTTATAGACTGTCATGTGTCCATACTGTACAGTCCCTACTCTTCTCAATGAGCTAGGGGGTGATGCCGACGGTCTGCACCTCGATCAGCTTGATAACCAGTGCCTTAATTGATCATAACCATCTTTCAGGACATTTAATTTCAAGTGTAAATATTTTTATTTTTATTTTTGCAAGTCTCATTTATTAACACGGAGGAGGCGGGGTATATGACTTGTACTGCAGCCGGCCCCCAGGGGGCGATCTAATGGCCGGTAGCATTACTCGAAAGCAGGCATGTGGCACACTTGGTTGGGACCCACACAGCCCGCAGGTTGAGTGTCTCCTGCTGGTCTCATTAACACCACTTCCGGCAGCAACCTAGCTTTCCCATGTGGTCTCCCATCCAGGTATTGACCGAGCTCAGCCCTGCTTAACTTCAGAGGGCGGTATACTGTAAGGTGTTCTTAAGTGCTTTGAAAAGCGCCTATAAATAAAAGGTATTATTATTATTATTATTATTATTATTATTATTATTATTATTATTATTATTATTATTATTATTATTATTATTATGTCCTGCCTTCTTCATTTTTCAGTTGAGATTACATCAAACGTTGAAAAAAAAGTTGCACGTTTCAAAGCACTTCACAGGACCTTAATGCCACCAAATGATTCTTGCACTGTCTGGCATTAATTTATTCAAATGCAAACCCCGAATCCAGCCTGACCACCCTCAGTCACTCATGTGCAAGCACCAAAGTAAGAACTTACCAAAGGCTTTGATAAACTTCCTCCTCTGTGCCACAGATACTCCTGCCGGGAGCGAGCAGCGATCACTCAAACGCAGACTAAACTTGACGAGATTGCTAACAGCACGCCGCTGAAGCCGCTAAAGATCAGACCTCTGCCCTGCCGCGCACAAGTCAAACGCCAAAACCCTTTCCACCACCTCCACCGCATGTCCCGACTCCGACCCGCACTCTTTCAATTAGAGACGCCTCTCGTCCCGCAGAGTCCCGCCTCCTGGAGCCATGACAGAAAAACGTCCTGAATGATTTCATACGACACTTTTTATTTTATCGTGACCGGTGAGGCCGGCTGACAAAGCAGGTTGATTAATTGCATCTCCTTTGAGGAGGGAGCTAATACGCCGCTGAAAAGAATGCCTAATGACGGTTTTTCGCACAAGGGGGCAATCTGCATTCACCCTCGGCAGGGATATCTAATTCAGCAGTCAGAAAATAACAATGGGTGTAGCGGCGCTGACGCCCGGGCCTGGCTGACAGCACTCATTAGCTGCCGGGGTCATGTTTGACTTGAGGGCATGCCGGAGAATCTGCCCATTTCAGCCTTTTAATGAGATCAGAGCTTCATGAATTTGCAGATGTTACAGAGGACTGAAGTCTCACCTTTTATTTGGGTTGAGTTCGTATAAAGACATTGGGGCTGGATTATGTTGTAGATTTTTTTTTCCCCCTACTGTATGCAACTCCGTGGCTTAAGCCTGATTTACAATAGCTGTGACTTTTTTAGTTGTTTTTCCACTATCGTCCCAAACTGTTCTGAGAACGCTCAGTTACAGCTGTGTTTTCACATGAGCTTGGTACAGCACTGCATGATTACGAATCATTCTCAGTGCAGAATTCTACTTAAAAGTGGAAGTTTGACACGCAGTGGTTGAACTAGGTATTGCACTTCTGGTTTAAAACACACGCAAGAGCAGGTTGCCAGATTGACAACACCAATAAAGGCTGATTTAAATTGTGTTACTTAAAGCAACACACACTTAAAACTGACAGTGATCACCTCAGATACACCACATGTGCCTTTTTTCAGTGTTAAATGATAATAATGTAAGTTTTGAATGCCATTTTACTGGACAGTTATTGAGATACCGTCACCTTAGAATTACAAGTTTCTATCTGACATGTTTGTCAAAATTGAGTTATTCACATATTCTTATAAAAAAACACATAATGTAAATAAGATGTCATTTAATAAGTTGTTTACATTTTAAGACTTTTTATTTAAAAAAACAAAAAAGGTTTCATCTAAAATTCGAACTCTAGCTTGGCTCTATAAGGTTCTTTCTGTGTCATTTTGCCAGACTGCTCCATTGACAGCAAATCAAATGATCAAAATGATTGATTAAATAATGCTGTGCTACACAAAATTAAGACGAAACCTGAAAACATGTAAAAAGATACGCGTTAATGTAATGATTTAGAAACATTTTTTGACATTAAGATGACATGTTACATTTTACACTGTTGAAAAAGAAACAGTAATTAAAAAAGTTATATATTAAATGTAAAATATATTTTTATTTGTGTGTATATGGTCAGTGAAACATTTTTGCTCATTGTCTGTTTTCTTTTAATATTAAGCCTTGAAGGGCAAAAACTTAATTTAATTAATGGGGGATATTAATCAATAAATATAATTTAAATATTCATATAAAGCATTGAATTCAATAAACATAAATCAATAGTTAATATAAAGCGTCAAGTTCAATAAAAATGACCATATTAATTCCATAAAATTAACAGCTGCACTGGATAAATTATTTAGCACAGCCTTGTTTGCTAAATTTGAAAAAGAACAAATATTCATCCTGAGACATTAATTGAATGTGATAGAAAGCAAAAATGTAGCTTTCTCAAGCATCACCATATTGTTACAACATCTATTTATATTTTTGTGATTGTATTTGTTGAAAAGTAAGGCTTCAATTAATGATCTGCCAAATAGAACCTTATAGTTCCAAGCGGAAAATGACTTTTTAAGATTAGAATTTTCTATCTTCATCTGCCCTGTTTGTTTAACCCCAATTTGCAAATGTAAGAGAATTTTGATAATTTAAATTTATCGTACGTTTAGGGTCTCTGTCATGTTAATGTATGAAAGAGAACTGTTACACACAAATTGTTTGCTATATAGACTGCCAAAACTTTGAAGCTCAATATCTCAAAATCATTCAGACCGCAGATAGAACCTTATAATTCTAAGGCGACGATACTACTGAAAACAGCAGCAGATAGTTCACCTCAGATCTTGAAAAATAAAATAAACTGTTTCAAATTGAACATCAGAACTCTGACTCAGTGCAAACCAACACACATCAGTGATTCAGCATCTACATTTAATAATGTTAAAGAGGTTTGATATGTATTAATTAGATTATCAATCCTACCATTTTGTTGGAGTGCAGTAAATGCACTATTCTGTTCTTCTGAATGGCTGTATTTAAATTTCTGTTGTGTTTCGTCTGGTGCCAGATTGCTTATCACTGCAAATCTTATCACGTAGCCTGTTGTTAGGACACAAGGTTACAATATGACATGCTCACCTAATTTTTACGTTTATAATATTCTTTGCATAATATTATTTGCTAATTAATAACCACCTGATGTGGCACTCTGAATCTGTGTCTCACTTCGGAGGCTGTTACTGTCCACCAAAGGTCACATTTTCTGTCGCAGACGCATGCTCTGAGAGCCTTTATGACTGAATGAAACAAACATGCTGTTTTCCACCAAAGCAACCCGGGGTGCTGAAATATAATTGGCTAAATTTAAAAGAGTTAAAAAGACCAAAACAAAGACTGCCGTTCTGGCACGAAACGCACATTTTCAAAGCAGAATATCTGACTTCAACAATGTTTTTCAGATAAACAAGAATGTCTTCTTGTTTGCATGTTTCTTAAACATCTGCAAATATATTATTATATTTTTATGCTTTAGAAGAGTCTAAAACGTACATACAGCACCTTTTAAATTACTTAAATTATTACCAGTTCCGAATGAGCGTTGGAAGTGTTCGTGGAGTAAATCAATAGTAGAGAGGTGGCGGTGTTCATTAATCGCTTGCACGGGTGGTCGTCGGTCTGTTTGTTTTTATATTATTGATCCGAGTGCTTAATTTCACATCATTAAGAAGGAAAGCGTTCTCGCTCTGTGGAAATAACTGTTCAATATATTGTGTAGTTTGTTGAAAATGTATTTAGCTCACTATATTGTGCTGGGACGTTTGGTGGGGAATAATTTGGCGGATTCTTTTAAATTGATCGCTTAAAAAAAGATTTTGGAGTTAATGCTTGGCCAAGTGTTACTTTGTGATGAAAAAAATCAATGTACCAAACTGAATCAAAATATGTCAGGTTATTAAAGAAGGGTGATAAATAATAACACTAAACCTTAGTTACAGTATATTGACTACTGTAATAACCAGGGCTCTCATTTATAAATGTTATATATTTAGAAATGTTTATTTAGTTGCGCACGTTCTCCTGTCTAGTTTGCTTTTATGAATCACAGCCTTTTGTGTAAAAAGTGGCATACATACAAAACATCCTTCCTCACATCCCTTCCATACCTTCCTTCCACCCATCTATTCATCTATTCATTTCTTCATCCATCCCTTCTGTCCCTCCTTCCTTACTTCGTTTCTTCCTTCATTAAATTATTCATCCACCCCTTCCTTCATCCATTCATCCATCTCTTCCTTTATTTATCTATCCATCCATCCATACATTGATACACCATCTATTCCTTCATCTATTCCTTCCTTTCTTCCTTCCTTTATCATTCATTCATTCATTCATTTTTCCATAGATAAATCCATCCATCCATCTCGTCATTCATTCATTCATTCATTCATTCATTCATTCATTCATTCATTCATTCATTCATTCATTCATTCATTCATAAATCCAATCATCCACCCACATCTATTCCTTCATTCATCCCTTCCTTGCTTCCTTTCTTCCTTTATTCCTTCTTTCCTTCCTTCCTTCCTTCCTTCCTTCATTCATTCATTCATTCATTCATTCATAGATTATTCCATCTATTTACCCCTTCCATGCTTAATTCTTTCCTTTCATCCATTCATCCATTTTTATCCATCCATTCATCCATCCATCTACTCCTTTATTATTTCCTCTATCCATCTTCATTCATTCATTCATTCATTCATTGACTATTTTATCCATCCATTCCTCCCTACCTTCCTAATGTCTTTCCTTCCTTATTTCCTTCCTTCCATCCATCCATCTCTTTCTTTATCCATCCATCCATCCATCCATCCATCCATCCATCTATTCATTCATCCACCCATCTCTTCATTCATTCATTTATTCATCCATCCATCCATCCATCCATCCATCTGTCTATTCATTTATCCATTCATCTATATATTCCTTCATTCCTTCCTTGATTCCTTTTATCAATCCATCTATCCATCCATCCATCCATCCATCCATATATTTCTTAATTTTTTCATCCATTCATCCCTTCCATACTTCTTTCCTTCCATTCATTCATCCTTTCCTTTATCAATCTATCTCTTCATTCATTCATTCATTCATCCATTCATCCATCCATCCATCCATCCATCCATTCATTCATTCATTCATTCGTTAATTCATTCATTCATTCATTCATTTATCCCTTCTTTCCTTCCATACATCATTTCCTTTATCATCCATCCCTTCATTAATGAATTAATTCTTTCATTCATTCATTAATTCATTTATCATTTATTCATCCATCCATTTCTCCATCCATCCGTTAATTTATCCATCCATCCATCCATCCATCATCCATCCATCCATCCATGTAGTTCTTCATTCCTTCCATCCATCCATCCATCCAACATCATCCCTTCCTTCCTTCCTTCCTTCCTACCTTTCATCTATCCGTCTATGCATGGTTTTTTTCATCCATCTATACATCTATCCATCTATTCCTTCATTTCTTGCTTCATCGTTTCTTCCATCCATCCCTTCATTCATTTATACATCCATTCGTACATTCGTATATCCATCCATCCATCCATCCACCTTTAGCCTTAATTCAAATGGTGTAAATGACTCCGAGCTTTGATTCATGCCTCAGTGCTATTTATTTAAGGAATTTCGAAATGCCAACATTATGAATGAGAGAAATACTTGAGGAGCCGAGACTGGAGAGAAATGTCCAGTCACGCTTGTGTCTTGAGACGGTGAGTCTGCTTGGGTTCCTGTGCATATATCTCTGTTTGTTCACTCTTTGAAAAGCTGAAAGCCAGGCGTAAGGCCAGCTGAATCTCGCTTCATTGCTTTTTTTTTCTCCCAGTGTTCTCCACTGTTTGTCTCTGGAGTGGATCCCCTTCGGCTGATCTCCTCTGTTTTGTGTGTGAGAGAATATTTCAGTGGCTCATTTCTTTCTGCCTGGCTGATGTTATATTTAAGGGAGACTAAATAAAGTTTCTTCACACTCAGTATCTTTCTGCGTAAAAGCAACATGAGGTGTCTCACACACATTTGCTCGGTCTTGCGGAGCTAGTGTTTATGACCTCACATCTGCACTCACGAATGAAAGGCTTCTTTTGGAAAAATCAGTATTGTACCGTCTCTGAAAGAATCTAATGTTTATGTACACTGCTGGGGGAAAATCTTTATTAGCATGCATCCATACTTTCATTACTTTTTCCATCCATCACTTCATTTAATCATTTATAGACTACACCATCCCTTCCTTTCATCCTTCCTTCCTTCTTTCCTTCCATGTATCCGTTTCTTTCTTAATCCATCCATCCATCTAGTCCTTCCTTCCTTCCTTCCTTCATTCATTCATTCATTCATTCATTCATTCATTCATTCATCCATCCATTAATTTATCCATTCATCCATATATTCCTTCATTTCTTTCTTTCTTCGTTCCTTCAATCCATCCATTCCTTCCTTTATCTATTCATCCATCCACCCAGCCATATATTTCTTTATTACTTCATCCATTCATCCATCCATCTATCGTTACCTTCCTTCTCTCCATCTTTTCCTTTATCCATCCATCCATCCCTTCATTCATTCATTCATTCATTCATTTATCATCCATCCCGTTCTCCATTCATCCATTCATTTATCCACTCATATGTGCCTTCATCCATACATCTACCCACCAATCCATCAATCCATCCATCCATCTATTTATCCCTTCCTTCTTTCCGTCCTTCCTTCCGTTCTTCCTTCCTTCCTTCTTTTCTTCCATACTTTCTTCATTCCTTCTTTTCTTCCATCAACACTTTATTCATCCATCCATCCATCCAGCTATCCATCAATTCATACATTCATTCATTTATCCATACCTTCATCATCCATCCATGCCTTTTTTATTTCCTTCTTTCCTTCCCTTTTTGAGTAAATATTTAAAATACGATGACGGGGGGGAAAAAAGGAAAGAAAAAAAAGTTTTAAAAAAGTAACATTCATTTATTTGATTATCTACATAAAAATCATATTGTTTATGTGCATGACAAGTTTGGAAAAATATATTTAAAAAATGTATTAAAAATATATATTCCATATAAATTGCCATATCATTTTTTTAAAAAGTTTTAATAATTTTATTACGGCAAGAATAATGACAGTTTTTACATTTTTTCATTATTATTATTTTAAGGTCAAAATTATTAGTCATCTTAAGCTATATTTTTCACTAGTCTACAGAACAAACCATCATTATACAATGACTTGCTTAATCACCCTAACCTGCCTTAACCTAATTAACCTTGTTAAGCCTTTAAATGTCATTTTAAGCTGAATACTATCTTGAAAAATATCTAGTAAAACATTATTTACTGTTATCATGACAAAGATAAAAGAAATCAGTTATTAGAAATGAGTTTTTAAAACTATTATGTTTAGAAATAAATCTTCTCTCTATTAAACAGAAATTGGAGGGGGGAAATATATACAGGTGGTCTAATAAACCAGGAGGGCTAATAATTCTGATTTCAACTGTATATAGTAGCAGTGAGCTTCTTCTCAGGTAGATTGTTATATACGCTAGCACAGTTAACACCCATTTAAACTGTCTCCAGATCAGTCATTTGTGGTCTTCTGTGTTCTTTAGCGTGTTGTTAGGCAGTTCAGCAGTTTTAGGGAGTGATCAGTCGACACTCAAGCACTGCTCCTGCTGTCCCGCTGACGGCAGGAATGAGAAAAACTGTTGTCGTCAGTGTTGGGCTCCTGCAGACTCACACCCCGACTCTGTCATTGAAGCCCAGCGTGTCTTCAGACTGATTGGCCTGTCTTTGTGTGTGTGTGTGTTTGTGTGTGTGCGTGTGTGTGTGTGTGTGCTACGCTTCCATGCTCACCTCTTTTGTCTGGGATGCTTTTGGAGCTGATGTTGCGTTTGCAGGTTTAATGTGGCCGCTGAGGTGTGTAAGTATTGCGTCTGGGACAGGGAGGTGAGAAAGCGTGCCGTGTCTCTCTGGTAAGCCAATACCTCCTGCATAATGAATAAGTCGAGACAGTGCTGAAGAAAACTTGCTTCTGAGTGTCTGTGGTAGACGTTTGCTGAACTATCACTGATGCGGCTTTAAGGGTCCCAAAGCTTTAAAGGTGTTTTTGTTTGATATTTGATGTGATCTAAACTGGGACTTGAAGACAGGGTGGGACATATAGTAGCTTCTCCTATTAAAGCTGCCAATAGGGTTTTGTTTTCATCAGAAAAACCAAAAACGCATCAAGTGCATCAAATGAAAAGCAAATGAGAAGCATCTTGAAGGGAGCGATGTATGTCAGATACTAGAGAGCGTTTGATTGGTCGTGTGTGTGTGTGTGTGTGTGTGTGTGTGTGTGTGTGTGTGTGTGTGTGTGTGTGTGTGTGTGTGTGTGTGTGTGTGTGTGTGTGTGTGTGTGTGTGTGTGTGTGTGTGTGTGTGTGTGTGTGTGTGCGTGCGTGCGTGCGTGCGTGCGTGCGTGCGTGCGTGCGTGCGTGCGTGCGTGCGTGCGTGTGTATATATATATATATATATATATATATATATATATATATATACATACATATATATACATATATATATATATATATATATATATATATATATATATATATATATATATATATATATATATATATATATATATATATAAACAGGGGGTTAATAAATCAGGGGGTTTATTTTTTCTGTCATGATTACTAATAACTAATTTATTTGATCTTTGCCATGATGACAGTAAATAATATTTTACTACATTTTTTTCAAGACACTTCTATACTGCTTGAAGTGACATTTAAAGGCTTAACTAAGTTCATTAGGTTAACTAGGCAGGTTAGGGTAATTAGGCAAGTTATTGTGTAACGATGGTTTGTTCTGTAGACTATCAAAAAATATATAGCTTAAAGGGGCTAATAATTTTGATTTAAAAATGGTTTGAAAAAATTAAAAACCGTTTTTACTCTAGTCGAAATTAAACAAATAAGACTTTCTTCAGAAGAAAAAAATATTATCAGACATACTTTGAAAATTTCCTTGCTCTGTTAAACATCATTTGGGAAATAAATACTGTAAAAATTGTTATGATTTAACAATTCTAATTTCAACTGTGTGTATGTGTATATATATGCTGTGTTCTTGACTTTTATAAAATTTGTAATGTGCTTAACAATGTCTTTTAGGTAAGGCCAGACAGAATTGAGGACATTTTTCGGACATTTCTGTGAAATATCAGCGGATTTATGCGGAATGATTTTAGGTGTTTTGTTAGTAAAAACGTATACAAGAAATCAACCATCTAGAGCCCATATTTTGGTAAACAAAGCAGGCCTATTATATAATAAATCTACTTAAAGACAGAAAATATTACTTTACAAACTGTATTGTACATAAATCATATGAACATTTTTATCATTCATTTATTTTATTTTTGGCTTAGTCAGAGAACATGCAAACTCCACACAGAAATGCCAACTGACCCAGCCGAGACATGAACCAGTGACCTTCTTGCTGTGAGCTGACAGCACTACCCTCTGCACCACCGTGCCGCCCTAAAATGCTTATAATATACTAAAATAAATATTTTTAATGTAATTCTTTTTTAATTTAATTTTCAAATTTTAATTCTACATTTTATATTTTGATAGATTTATTTTAATCAGAATCTGATATTAAATTAATTAAAAAAAGTAATATTTGATCAATGGTAATAATTATTCAGTAATAATCATTAAATCAATATTTTGTAATAATGCATTGTGAATGATTTAAAAATATGTAAAATTTAAAAAAGTATAGTGTTCCACCAGTGATGATATACAGCCATATTGCTCTGCTACGAGGGTGATATTGCGTTTACACAACAATTTGACAGCATTATCGTGTGTAAAAAAAAAAAGAAATCAAAGACAGAGAGTCTAAAAGTCGTTTATCACGTCACACTAGTATTTAAATGATAATGTCTAAAGTGACAACAAAACAGATGATTTTACTCACATTTTGAGGATTATAATGCTGCGTTCACACCAGATGCGGAAGAAGCATCAATCGCGAGTTTTTACTCGCAGCTGTTTTCCCCTCGCTGACCTCTAACCCCTCACACAGCGCTGCAGAAGAGCGTCCATTGCATGAACTCTGTGAATTATTCACAATTTACATGTTAAGTCAATGTTAAGGCGTAAATAGACATCCTGCGGCGCGATACGCACGAATGGTATGGTGCAAATGACGTGATGGTGAGGGGTGAATTAAGCATTTTGCGCGTTTGGTGTGCTTAATGCTCAAATCGCGCAAAAGTCAAAAATCTGAATTTCGGTGGGCATTCGTGCCGCGTTAACCAATTAATAATAACCAATAATAATTGATTATGACGTAGCGCCGGTTGTTGGTGTCCCCAGGGAAAATCCTCCAGCCTACACCAACAACAGTTCTGGACTTGGCTCAGTCAGAAGTACTGCTGAAAGCCTCCGTCATCCAGGTTAAGTTTCTGGAGGTGTTTATGAGCTCACAGAGCTGGGTGCACCTCTAAAAGGATCTAGTGGACTCAGACACTGCTCCAAACGTATCAACGCTGTTTTTCAGCCTTCATAAAGCACATAAACACAGCTATTTTCTCAATAAAATCCACGTTAGTCATTTAGCAACCAAGCTACAGTCACTGGGCAGACTGAAGCCCTGCCCATGACGCAAATCCTTGTCTGTTCTGAAGTGAATTTGATGCGTAAATAAAGCGGAATTTGACGCACAAATGAAGCGAATAAACTCAAATGTTCGCGCATCTATTTACACGAGAATAGTGCGATTTATCCGCACATTCCGCATCTGGTTTGAACACAGCATAAGGCTGAATGGCATGAAATGACATCAGTCTATAGAGATTTCCCAGTATTACTCTGTTGCAACCGGGATATCACAATAATTAACCACTAAAAGCCAAAGCAAACACTAGCAGATTACTATAGTAAAAATACAGCACTCTATTTGCAATCTAAATCATTACATATTTGCCTAAAAAAAGCCTCATAAAGAGGTTGTACAATTGCTGATATTGCAGAATATTACACGGTCGTTTTTTCTGACCAATCAAATGCTATATACATTATATTTACATAAAAAATTTAAACATATATATTTTTTACATATAGACAAATACATGAGATTTGAAAATGTTTTATACTTTTAATTTAAAACTAAATAAATATTGTATTAAATGTCTAGATGTGATTTAGATGCTGACTCACTGAGTAAACACACTTAAGATTTGAGCAGCAGATCTGCATTTGCTGTTGAATAAAAGTGTGTTATGAGACCTCCAGTGCATGACTGGTCCTCAAAGGCTCTTCACCTCCCCATGGTGATCAACAGCTGACAGTGACATTACAGCAGCAGAAGCAGTCGATGTCCCTGGAGCTCCTTCATGACAGGGAGAGAAGGGGGCTGCACACCGAGACAAATGCATCTGTACGAGACAGAGCCAGACAGAGGACGGGGAGCGAGGACGGCTGTGAATTAGCGCTGATTCACGGATGCAACCCTGATGAAGTCCGTCAGGCAGAACCTGAGCTTAAGCACAGCACGTCACGTCCCTTTAGCACTGATTTAATGTGCAGGAGATTGGCGTCGTTAAGCTCATTGACAAATTGAGCCGAGCATTGGAAAGAGTCTGAGCGCAAGGTGCAGGATACATGAATATAGATGAGGACCAGGGATGCGGGATGTGTGGGAGGAGTGTGTGTGTGTGTGATAGTATTATTATTCAGTTGCAAGATGGTGCCAAAACAGATACACATATGTACAGTTGAAGTCTGCATTATTAGCCCCCCTGTATTTTTTCTTTCCAATTTCTGTTTAATGGAGAGAAGATTGTTTCAGCACATTTCTAAACATAATAGTTTTAATAACTCATTTCTAATAACTGATTTATTTTATATTTGACAGGTTAACTAGGCAAGTTATTGAATAATGATGGTTTGTCGTAAAAAAAAATTTGCTTAAAGAGGCTAATAATCGGATTAAATTAATCAACAACCGCTGTTTACATGGTAGACTCTTAATCAGAGTATTGTCTTAATCATATTAAAGTTGGATTATTGGTGTCCATGTAAACATACTTAATGAAAGCAGTTAAATCCTCTGTTTATTCAGCAACCGCTATTTCCCCAAGAGATAAAATTCTTTGTGTGTTTGGAGGCGTTTGCAGAATCTGGCCTTTGGAGAATATTTACTACAGATCACACTGAGATTCCTCGACAAGATGTGCATGACAATCACATTAATTGCATTTGCAGTTTTGTTTGATTAAGTTAAATTAATTGCAACCCGTGCTCATTGTGGAAACGTAGTCCCGCGGACGTTTCTGGAGACCGCGGAATACGTCCCGGCGGGTACTTACGGCTGCAGTTTTTGTTTTCGTGAATCCGCGAGAGGCCGCTGTTCCGCGCCCGCGCTGTTCTCGCGTGAACCTGCTGGAGGCCGCCCTCCTCCTTCCCCGAACCCAACAAATTTTACCGATCGACCTGCCCGCTCGCTTCCCTAAACCCGAGCGACAGTTCACAAAAGCCCCGATTTTGTTTTATTTTTCTCTACCGCGTTTTTGGATTTCGCCGCGTTCTCACCCTGTCACGAAACTCATTCACTTAATTTTTGGGATTCTGTTTTCGTTTTACCTGATTGCTAGAACCGCTCTTCCCCGTACTCGAAACCGGTCACCATGGTCGACTCCTCTCTGCATCTTAAGCCTGCCGACGTTACACGGTGAGCTGAGTGGACAAACGGGTTCCAGCAGGGAAGCCCTCCGCAAGGAGGTAAGGCAAGCACGAAAGGGAACAGCGTCACACCGCCCCGCAGCGTTCGCTTGAAAAAAATAAAACGCGGCCGTACATACCCCCCGGGACATATTTCACTGTCTCCAGAAACGTCCGCGGGACTACGTTTTCAGAATGAGCTTGGGTTGATTAATCGCCCAGCCCTACTTGGAATGTTGTGATTGACCAATGGTAATCTGGTATTCCAGAGAGCTGTGTAGTAAGTAAGGGATAAAGTACATCCAGACAGTTGTTATCAGCAACCTGAACCAAATCAGAGCACTGTTGTGTGAGACTGAAGGGCTTTATTCTGCGAAAACCACCTCCTGGATGTACTTTATTCCACGGCTTTATTTATTAAACGGCTACTTGCAACAAAATTTTAAAAATGCATGTAAAACATTGTTCTGAGCCGAAATAGTTTATTAATTATTTATTTAAATCTAAAGCTGACAGAAATGAAAATGGCTGATGGAGTATACACTAACTTACACATTATTCAGTCACAAGATGGCGCCAAACAGTCAAAAAATGCAAAGCTGAGAGAACCGAACTGGCTGAACTAAGCATATACTAACCTACATATCATTCATTCACAAGGTGGTGCCAAACAGTCAAAAATCATACGTGACAGACAAGCAGATACACGTGAATATGGATGTTAGTGTATGGATTTGAACGTATTCACTGACAGGTAAAGATGATTCGAGCTTGTGTTATTTAGAGGTTGTTATCTGGGAATAACATGCATTGGTATGTCACGACTGACCATTCAGAAGCAAGTATTCCAGACAGCCCTGTAATAAGTTATTTATAGTGAATGATATTATTATATGACACTGAAAACAACATAACTTCGACACTATAAACCTGGCAGGCGCTTCACCTTCAATTTTTTAAAGGGATAAAAAGTATGAGATGCGCCACTGGGTCTGTACGGTGTCTGTGTTGTTTCTGTATTTGTGTGTGCACATATGTGTTTGTGCACACTGGTGTTCTTGTGTATGTGTGTGGTTAATGCCCTGAGCGTGAGTCGCCCCTGTGCTGTTTATGGCTGAATAATTCACAGAGCTCATGCAATGGACGCTCTTCTGCAGCGCTGTGTGAGGGGTTAGAGGTCAGCGAGGGGAAAACAGCTGCGAGTAATCTGCTTCATTGCAGAGAAGAAAAAAAATAGTTAAGCGTAAAGGCTGGAAAATTTCCACAGACCTTGCAGGAGCTACACTTCACAAATGTTAAATGAGGGTGGACAGATGCTGTCGGATATCATTTAAATATAACATACCACTTACTACTACTACTACTACTATTACTTTTAATGTTATTTATTTTTTCCTTATTTGTTTAAATATGGAAATAAATGACAGAAAGACAGTTTATACATAAATAATTCTGATATATAATATGTAAATTAGTCAATACTTTTTAATTAGCTCTTCAGTTTTTTAAAGAAGGACAGAAAACAATGATTAAAATAGAAGAAAACGGCTCTGCATCTGCATGGGTCTAAAAGTTAATCAAAACAAATAGAGGAATTAAAGCTGGATTAAATGTACATGTAATTATGTGAGGTGTTGGTGTGTGTTTGTGTTAGTCCAGCTTTAAAATGTTAATATGTTTTGAAGGACACATGAGTTTGAGAGAAAGGATTAAGGACAAAAGCAAGGAAAATTATATAAGAAATTACAGTAATGTGGGAGTAAATGGTAGTGAGTTAAATAAGACAAGTATATATTATTCATATATATATACATACATACATACATATATATATATATATATATATATATATATATATATATATATATATATATATATATATATATATATATATATATATATATATATGTATATATATATATATACAGTGCATCCGGAAAGTATTCATAGCGCTTGAATTTTTCCACATTTTTTTCTTACAGCCTTATTTCAAAATTAATTAATTATTTAAGTTAATTTATTTCCTCAAAATTCTACACACAATGCCCCCATAAAGACAAGTTGAAAAAAGAGTTTTTGAAATTCTTACAAATTTATTCAAAATCAAAAACCTAAAAAATGACATGCACATAAGTATTCACAACCTCTGCTCAGTACTTAGTTGATGCACCTTTGGCAGCAACTACAGCCTCGAGTCTTTTTGAATATGATGCCATAAGCTTGGCACACCTGTCTTTGGGAATTTTTGCCCATTTCTCTTTGCAGTATCTCTCAAGCTTCCCATCAGTTTGGATGTGAAACGACGATGTACAGCCATTTTCAGATCTCTCCAGAGATGTTCAATAGGATTTAAGGCTGATTTATACTTCTGCGTCAAACGCCAGTGTACGCTACAGCGCTGACGCATAGTTCTTCGCCATGGCCATCGGCGTCGCTGACGTGCACCTCTCAAAAAATGTAACTACACGTCGCAACGACGCATAGCGCAAGCTCTGTGATTGGTCAGCTTGGTAGCGCTGACGAGTCTGGGTGGGACCAAGAGCCGCGTGAATGTTGCGAGCCTGATGGAGCGATTGTTTACAAGTGTGGAGTCCCGTGAAGGAGCTCCGGATGGAAAGTTTTGTTTTGTGTTTACCTCAAAGTTTAGGTTGTTGCATGTCCGCCGGTTCCTGCCTCAAAATGAGCGAGTTTGAGCCACTTGTACATCCCAGAAGTGTTCAGGAAAACAAAACAGGAGCGAAGAAACTCGACACAGAGGAACATTAACACCTCACTGCCCACTAGCGTTTCGGAAGTGTTAATGCAGACCAACAGAGACAGCGTGCAAATGTATAAATGCACAGCTAAGCGCGTTGCATGCGCCGTGGGTTACGACGGTCACTTGATGCAGAAGTACAAACCAGGCTTTAGATCTGGGCTCTGGCTGGGCCACTTAAGGACATTCACCGAGTTGTTGTGAAGCCACTCCATTGATGTTTTGGTGGTGTGCATTGGGTCATTGTCCTGCTGGAAGGTGAACCGTTGCCTTTGCTTCTAAAACCAGCGATCAACTAGAAGTCAAGTTATTTGCTATTCCTAAAACTTGGATAGGCGACAAGAGCCCATATACAAAATATATCCATATTCAAAATTCTAATTTAAAAAATTCATGTTCAATTTCTATATTTTATAGCTAATATTAAATTAATTTATTATTTTACCTGGGTCGACTTACAGTACACAGTAAATAAACATGTATTTACCAATTTCAAAAAATTCAAATACTTCCTCTTTGCCAGGCATGATCTGTGTATTTCTGTTCCTAAACGTCTCCTTTAGAGGTTTTAGCCTACATTACGATGTGGATCACAGAGTCACGGTGGAATTCTTCGTCTTGGCTTCATCTTAGTTTCGTGGTTTCTCTCCTCCGTTGCATTTTTCATCCTTCAGGGTGAGATCTGTCATTTGCGTCTTTGCTTTCTTCCTGCAGGGTTGCATATTTTATCGCTATCACTTAATCGCCCCGGCACAAGACAGGAGCCCACGAGCACCAGCAACGCATTTAGTTGTTCAGATTTATGAGCTGGAGCTCAAATCCCCCCTCGTCTGTTCCCAATGGCCTGGTCGAGCCGCAAGCTCCTGATTATTTTCTCTAACCAGTCCGAAGCAGTTTGGCAGGGTGGGCTAAGCCTGAGCGCTGGCAGCAGTGTGGCTGAAGGGGGAGCGTCCGTCTGCCGTGACATTATTTTAGATCAGATCCTCACTGGAGTCAGGCCATAATCCCTGATCTCACAGCCGTGTGAAGGAACACTTCAGCCATAGGTGATCCTGTTGGAGATGCATATGCTGCAATGAGCAGTCCAGTTATTATATCAGTACACAAGCTATCATAATACAAAAAAAAAGACGACTCCATGAATGTGGATTTTAGTAATGGACCTTTTTTGGTAACACTTTAAAATAATGGTCCATTAGTTTGTGTATTTACTATGAACAACACATGTACCACATTTATTACTCATAGTAACATTTACTAATGCATTATTAAAGTTCAAAGTTGATAAAATACTGTAATAAATGTATTGTTCATTGTTTGTTCAAGTAAATATATTTGATGATGGCAGCTTAAAGACGCCTCTCATATGGAGAATTAATTCACATTAATTGCTCAGGTGTGAGTTTTTCACAGACTTCAACAGAGTGTAAAACACCTTAAACGTTCTGTGGGTCTCAAATCTGATATTCATTAAATGTTTTATATTGGATTCAAGACAGGTGATTGGTTAGGTCATTCTACAGCTTGATTTTCTTTCTCTGAAAGCATTTGAGAGTTTCCTTGGCTGTGTTTTAGATCATTGTCTTGCGGAAATGTCCACTCTAGTTTCATCTTCATCCTCCTGCTAATGTAGATGTTGTACTGAAGTTGCTAATTTGAAGTGAACCACTGAAGTGGTTGCTGAAGAACCACTGAGAGATTTCAGCTGCTGTCTGGGCTTTTACTGCCTTTCTATGCCTCCCTTTCCGCATGTGTTCAATACAAGTGTGCCGCAAGCCTACGTTTGAGTGAAGGTTTCGGCCGTTAGATCGCTCCCTGGGGGCTGGCTGCAGTACAAGTCATAAAGCCCGCCTCCTCCGTGTTAATGAAGGAGACTTGAGCCCAAATAAAAAAAAATATTACACTTGCAATAAAATGTCCCGAAAGATAGTTCTGGTCGATTAAGGCACTGGTTATTGTGCTGAAATAGGTGCAGATCTTCATTTTTGTAAACAGTTTGTTTTTAGCAGTAATTTAATGCTGGGCGTGTCATCGTGATTGACAGCTGTGATTGACAGTTTCTCAAAGCGCGGCGTCTGAGCTTCGGCAGGAGACTGAAGTAGACTGAAATGTTATTATTCGATTTCTGTGTTATTTTACCATGACAAAATGAGTTCAGCAGTAAACTATAGTTTCTGACATACATGATCCTGGTGGAACACTGTTTATTCGCTAAGTTCAGGGCTTTTTTCGGGCTTTATTAGTTTGCTGATACACGCCTAGCCACCCAGATAGCAAAACACAGTTCCGGCTAGATTCTTGCCTGCCGGAGACTTATCTCTTAGAGCTCAGACTGACTAATGTTACCTCTGCTGGACCTACTCCGGATGCCTGGACTCACTACCCAATTCCAGCCCGAGTCAATCGAGCCAGATGCGGCGGCCGAGCGAGCAGGCGCTGCCGCGTGCGAGCCGTAATCAGCCCGCGACGCCGCGAGTAAGTTATGCGCTGCGGCCTGGAGCTGGCGCGATTGAATATATAAAACCCTCATATTTGTTAACGTTATTACATCCATTTGTGTTGATATGACAGCAAACGCATGCTGAGAAGTTCGGGGGGCGTGGTTGATTTTACATAAAGCGTTTGATTGGAAGCTCGACTCTGCTCATTTTCGCGGCTTCTCCTCTGGCTCCATCAGACAATCCTTCTGCGCATGTCTGGCTCCAATTTCAGCAGTCTTTTGCGACAGTTTGTGCCCGTCAAGCAGGCGTTTTGCCCTCAAGGCGTTCAATGGGAAAAAGGGCTGTCGCGTCGTCCATATTTTTTACAGTCATTGGTTCAATACTTTTTCCCTGCACCATTTACTTTGTAAACTAATTAGATTTGTTTTTCTTTGCATGTATGGATTTCTTTGGTTGTTACCAACATCTGGGGAAAATGTCAAGTCAACAGCACTTTTAGAAATATGTTTTCTAAGAAAAATTGTGACGTGTTTATATTTATACATATATTAGCAAATTTTTTTAAACAACCATTATCAGTATACTTCAAACTAAGTTTCTCTTTATATTTTGTTTGAGGGTAAAAGGAGTTTTTTTTTTAAAAGGCTGACGATCTACTGTTTTTGGACATTTCAAAACCCCTGCTGCAGTAGGTAGGGTTGTAAATACATTACACAAATTTCACATCAAAGAAGTTCCAAACACACACCGAGTTATTGCGTAATTGCAACCAGTGGTTGCTCAAGGGTTGTTATTTCCAGTTTAGATTTTGTTAGAAATTAATTTTCGAAATGTCATTGATTTTATTTGATCTATACTCAACCGAAATACTATTCTGCCACTGAAATGAACTACAAGTCCCATAATTCCCTGCACTCACACACCTAGCCCTGATTCCCCCTGATTTCAAATACACATTTGAAGCTTGTGAAGACTGATTACCAGGACTATAAATACACCTCACTCACACACACACACACACATGGCTGAGTCTTGTTTTTTTCTTTTTTTTTTGCAATACGAATCGTTTTCGTACGGTGCATCCTAAATTGCATACTTATGCACTATTCGGTGCCATTTTGTAGTATAAATAGTGTAAGTAGTGTGTTCACACTGAAAACTTAATTAAAAATTAAAAATAATAAGTGCATTTTAATTGCCTGGATGATGCACTTATTCAGCTGTTATATTGAAGCGTGTAATGTTGGACACTTCAAGTATTCTACTGTCGCAACTTTGCTCATGAAGCGGAAGGTGCGGAGCTATCGGGCACACATTAGATTGCATTATTTATAAAAAATCTAAAATTCTCCTACGAGAGTGATTATACTGCCTCCCGATGGTGAAGTTATGCTCATGGCAGGTGTTATTTGGTAGTTTGGTCATTTATGTCACTAATTTGGCAACCATCAAATGTAATCTGGGAAACAGTTTGAATTTCTGCTTAGAAAAAATACATTAGTGTTCCATTTGGGAAGCCACTACATACATATACTATGCTATTATGTGTGTAAGTGCATAAGTACACAAGAGTGCATAAGGGCATATTGTATAGTGTGCCATTTGGGACGCAGTGCTTGCCTTGCCTTTCCATGTTTTTGACCTGTATTTTGTTTTTCCTTCCTGTTGTTTTGCTGCCTGTCCTGTCCATTTCCCTCTGGTTTTGCCTACGCTCTTGGATTTCCTGTATGCTCCTGTTTGCCCCTGTTTTGACCGTTGCCTGTTTATCTAACCTCTAAAGTAAACTGCATGTAGATCCTCGCCTCTGTTGTCACTGACTCGATGTTACAGTAACACTGCATTTACACACTTTGTCATATAAAATGATTGCAGTGCAGTTTGAAAGGAAGTCTGGAACAGAGATCTACCCAAAAAAAATTCAAAAAGTTGATATCCGGCACACATTTTGGATGGTGCAATGTGTGTGAGGCCATGCCGAGAGCTGGCACTGGTTTCTGAAATCTCTCTCGGGCTGTTGTGTGTGTCTGGCCTCTTGCCTTCTATTGTTTGGGGAACATGTTTACTAAACAAACTGTTTTTGTTTAGGGATGCTGAGATTTTTTTTTTATGATGGCCTCGGCTAATTATAGGATGTTACCTGCAAACTTTTTAGATGCAAATTAAATGTGAAAAACATGGACTAATTTATTTAACTGTTGGATTTATTGTGCACATTATGATAGATGTAAATACACTTCATAATACCATATTTAAGCTAAACACATTTATATTAAAACATAATAATAATAAAAATAACATTACAATTAAATTAATAATGCATAGTATTATTATTATTATTATTATTATCAATAATAGTAATAATAATAATACTAGTAATAATAATAAAAAATAATAATAATAATAACATTACAATTAATGTTATAATGCATATTATTATTATTATTATATTTGGCAGCACGGTGGCTCAGTGGGTTCATTCTGCTGTGGCGACCCCAGATTAATAAAGGGACTAAGCCGAAAAGAAAATGAATGAATGAATGAATGAATGAATTAGTATTATCATTAATGTTACTATTACTATTGCTATTACTATTACTAATACTACTAATAGTAATACTTATTACTAATACTACTACTACTACTGAAATAATAATAATCATTATTATTATCATCTTAATCATTATCATGATTTTATAAAGTATTACATTACTCTGTCTATAACTATCCATTACTTTTATATTTCTGTTTATCTAAACACCTTTAAATAAAGCGCAATAAAAAATGAATAATTTCATCAATGAATTTATAATTTAATTTAAATACAATTTACTTTAATTTACTTTATCTAACCCTAACCCTAACTTTTATATATTTTATAAGTTATATATTTTATAAACTTTTATAAATATTTAGCTTGTTGGCTATATCCTGTTACTAACATTGATTTCAATAATTATCTATTTGTATCTATAATCCATGAGTTATAAAATCAGCTGATAAATAAACGGACTAAACTGAAGGAAAATAAATGAATGACTAAAGTTACACAAGTAAATAAATAGACTCATTGAAATACTGAAAATCTGTGGATTTCTGTGCATGCAGCTTCCGTGTGGGCCTACTTATTGGTCGATGTCAACTTTATTTTTATAGCACCTTAAAACAACATGAATGTTGACCAAAGCCTCCAAAAACTAAAGAAATTCCTTTTATAAATTTTAAGTGGGATATATACGTCAAGTGAATTTTTACGAATTAGATTTGGATTTGAGTCTAATAAATGTATGTTTTGTGATGATATTGAAACAACAGATCATTTGTTTTTTTCACTCTATGTTTGTGGATGCATTATGGCTTTACCCAAAGATCCCACACCTCAGGATCTTTAATGTGAATGACAATATTTATGGGCTTGTAATGGACAGTAAAAAAACATGCCTTCCTAATCAACAACATCCTTATGCTTGGAAAATTGTACATACATAAATCAAAATATTTGAAGGCTAAACCAATTTTTTGTGCTTTTTATAATGCGATTCTTTCATATATAAGATCCCTTAGGATAATGAAAACAAAAACTGCAATTAGTCTTTTATCTTTGATAGAAAAGCATAAGTTACAGGAAAACCCCTGGTTCTTTTTATTAATATAATTTTTTTAGTCTATTTTGTTTTTTAAGATTTAATTATGTATATTATTTTACTTCAAAGAATTTTATATAACATTTTATTTGTTCCTTATTTGCACCTGTTTCCTTTTCTTGTAATGTAAAGCTGTACTGATAATGCCTAGTTGTTGAACATTACTATATGTTCAATAAAAAAAAACAATTATGCTGTGTTCACACAAGATGCGGAACACGCGGATAAATCGCGCAATTCGCGCGTAAATAGCAGCGTGAACATTTGAGGTTACTCGCTTCATTGGCACGTCAAATTCACTTCAGAACAGACGCGGATTCGCGTGATGGGCAGGGCTTCTGTCTGCCCGGTGACTGTAGCTTCATAGCTAAATGGCTAACATTTTATAAAGAAAATAACAGTGCTTTATGAAGACTGAAAAACAGCGTCAATACGTTTAGGGTCATGTCTGAGTCCACTAGATCCTTTCAGAGGTGCATCCAGCTCTTTAAGCTCATAAACTCCTCCAGAAACTGAACCTGGATCACGGAGGCTTCGCGCGTATCGCGCCGCAGGATGTCTATTCGCGAGTTTGCATTGACTTAACATGTAAATCACTCGCGCTTGACGTGTGTTCCGCGTCTGGTGTGAACGCAGCATAAGACAAACAGGACAGTATACATATAATTCAAGAAAATTGAAGGTTTAAGGTTTCCGCCTGGATTTTGCCTACCTAGATTTAAAAGCTTCCCAAATCCACATGCAGAGCTGTAAATGCAAAAGTTTATTATCAGTTTAAAGAAAACCATTAGAATTTTCATAAAACACTGTTGAAAGTGATTTAAATAATTGAATAAGTTGTCTGTTTTATAATAAACCCCTCTAAAAAGGAGGCCTTTTTTTGCAAACTCAGATTTGAAAGTGTACCTTTTAGGTTCTGTGTAGTCTACATTGCTGCAATTAATTTTGGTGGTTCCTGCACATGTCAATCATAGGAAAAAAGAAAAGTATCTCTATCATAATCTATGAAAAAGTTATTCTATTCTAACTGATGAGAGAACATAACCACTTATGGGAGTATTGGGTTAGTACGGGCCTTTAAATTTTAAAGAATGAGGAAGTAAATGATGTCAGGAACCCGGTACTGGTTCCCAGAGTTTAGGAGGTTACCAAATGATGCATTAACTATTTTCTAGGGCGGAATGATGGCTCAGTGGTTAGCACTGTCACCGCACTGCAAAAAGGTTGTTGGCTCAAGTCTCGGCTGGGCCAGTTGGCATTTCTGTGTGGAGTTTGCATGTTCTCCCAGTGTTGGTGTGGGTTTCCTCTGGGTGCTCCCGTTTCTTCCAAAGACATGCACTATAAGTGAATTGGTCTAAATTGAACTTAATTGGTCATATTGTGTGTGTGTGTGTGTGTGTGTGTGTGTGTGTGTGTGTGTGTGTGTGTGTGTGTGTGTGTGTGTGTGTGTGTGTGTGTGTGTGTGTGTGTGTGTGTGTGTGTGTGTGAGAATGTGAGTGTGTGAGAATGTGAGTGTGTATGGGTGTTTTCCAGTAATGGGTTGCTGCATAAAACATGCCAGTATAGTTGGCGGTTCATTCCTCTGTGGTGACCCCTGATGAATAAAGGCACTAAGCCAAAGAAAAATGAATAAATGAAATATTTTGCCAATGCTTGTGATTGATAGTGTGTAGCTATAATAAAGTGATATCTATTTTTTTTTAAAGTTATGACAATAACAAAAAATGTAAAAAAAAAAAAAACACACCTTAGCATTCACAAAATACAGCAGGTGATTTCGACCTTCAGCCTCCTCGTTCTTTTTCACAATCCATCAAATTCCCAGCAGATAAAATTAAGTCTCTTTCTACAATTTTTTTTCCATATTGAATATGCAGTTTCACTATGAAATGCTGCCTTTAATGAGGAACGGAGAGCGAGAGTACAGTGAAGGTCAGATCAGGTGAAGTCTCTGAGAGGCAGCAGAAGCTCCGGTGTGTCCTGTTTTTTTCCGGATGTTTGCGTAATGTGTCGTGAGCTGAGAGGTCAGGAGGTTGACTCGCTGCTGTCCCTGTCAACTCCTGTATACAGCATTTAGCGCTGACGTTAGCAAAAGCCCCGCTGAGGACCACTCTGAGCAAACATACTCGCCACTGAAACCGCTAACAGAGACATCCATTCATGACTGTGTTCCGGGTGATTTACAGTCAAAGGCAAAATTATTAGCCCTCCTATGACATTTTTATACTTTTTCACATATTTCCCCCAAGTGATGTTTAATGAAGCAAGGACACTTTCACAGTATTTCCTATTATATATATTTATTTTCTGCTGGAGAAAGTCTTATTTCTTTTAGTTTGGCTGGAATAAAAGCTGTTTTTAAAAACATTTTTAAGGTCAATATTATTAGCACCACTTAACTTTTTTTTTTTAATTGGCTACAGAACAAACCACTCTTGTCCAATAAATTGCTTAATTAACCTTTTGTAATTAACCCAGTTAAGGCTTTAAATTGCACTTCAAGTAGATTACTATTATCTTACAATATTACTAGTAAAATATTTCCAAAATCATTCTTTAACTTTATGATTTAAAGCTCAAAAAACTTTTTGTTTGTTTGTTTTAAATGGAAAGGAGACTAAAAGCTGCTACTGTATGTGACTGGTTAGCGATTTGGGTTTTCCGATACAGTTAATACCAAAGTTCCTTCAAAGGGCACCTATGATGAAAATCATATTTTGTAAGGTGTTTGGACACAACCATGTGTAGGTATAGTGTGTCCACAGTCATATTGGCTCTCTACAACTCTCACGTGGTCACCCACTAAAGCTAACCAGGGCTGCGCCTGGTCAGTACCTGGATGGGAGACCACATGGGAAAACTAGGTTGCTGCCGGAAGTGGTGTTAGTAAGGCCAGCAGGGGGCGCCCAACCTGCGGTCTGTGTGGGTCCTAATGCCCCAGTATAGTGACGGGGACGCTATACTGCTCAGTGAGCGCCGTCTTTCGGATGAGACGTTAAACCGAGGTCCCGACTCTCTGTGGTCGTTAAAAATCCCAGGATGTTCTTTGAAAAGAGTAGGGGTTTAACCCCGGCATTCTGGCCAAATCTGCCCACTGGCCTCTGTCCATCATGGCCTCCTAACCATCCCCATATTCAATTGGCTTCATCACTGTCTCCTCTCCACCAATCAGCTGGTGTGTGGTGTGTGGTCTGGTGCAAAATGGCTGCCGTCGCTTCATCCAGGTGGATGCTGCACACTGGTGGTGGATGAGGAGATCCCCCCTATTGTGTAAAGCGCTTTAAGTGCCCAGAAAAGCGCTATATAAATGTAAGGAATTGTTATTATTATTATTAATAAGTAAAATTTCCTGACGTTAAAAACGTGATGTAGGAGTGCGGTTTCCCCACCCACTGGTTTGGTTGACAGCTGCATATTAGCATGCCTCCGCAGTAACACTTTATAATCATATCAACATGACAGGATATGCACAAAGCAACTGGGATTACGAGATCTGTTGAGCTCTCTGTGATCACCAATCATCATTCAAAGTGATCAAGAATGAGTTTAAAAGGTTTAAAACAGTGTATGTTTGTAATGATTACGGTAAATTTATCGTCTTAATTTTATCAACCCAACAATTATAAAAGAAGATGCTTCAATCTCGGTATTTGGATGTTAAGTCAGGTTTATTTTGTGAATTAACATAACTGATATCCATACAGCAGTGAATGTTAACATGGATCGTGTCCAATGTTGGGTAAATTTATTTTTGAAAGTAGTGTATTACAATATTGAGTTACTCCCCAAAAAAGTTAACTAATTGCATTACTTAGTTACTTTTTATGGTAAGTAATGCATTACTTTTGAGTTACGTTACTTTTCCTTACCTGCCTGAGGTTTGATCTCTTTTGGAAATTGCAGGTGATAAATATTATTATTATTATTATTGTTGTTGTTGTTGTTGTTGTTTTTAATTATTATTATTATTATTATTTTATTTTTATTTTTTTATTGTTGTTGTTGTTGTTGTTGTTGTTGTTGTTGTTGTTTTTAAATATTATTATGATTATTATGATTATTATTATTATTGTTGTTGTTGTTGTTTTTAAATATTATTATTATTATTGTTGTTGTTGTTGTTGTTTTTAATTATTATTATTATTATTATTATTATTATTATTATTATTATTATTATTATTATTATTATTATTATTATTGTTGTGCTATTTTAAGGTCACCAGTAGTAGTGTAAGCATTTCACTGACTCTGTATGTGACAAAAAAATTCTATTACATTTTGAAATGGAATGCATCAACTCTTTCTGATTCATGAGAAAAACAACAAAAGGATCATTCTGCAATCTTTTCTCTACTAATGTTACAAAAATGAATGAAATGCTGAATATATATTCTCTCTCTTTTTCTCGCAGCACATATCAGAGTTGCTGGCTGTGGTCAGGCTTCCATTTATCCACCCCAGTTACCTGCTGAACGTGGTGGACAATGAGGAGTTGATTAAATCGTCGGAGGCTTGCCGAGACCTGGTGAATGAGGCCAAACGATACCACATGCTGCCTCACGCGCGGCAGGAGATGCAGACACCCAGGACGAGGCCCAGACTCTCTGCAGGTCAGACTGTTTATTAGAACTTTTCACACTGTACTTCGGTAATACTTTATTATAACTACACTGAGCAAAAGGATTCTTTGGATTTACTGAATTTTTTTAAGGTAAGTGGTTGGATATAATTCATATGGGCTGAATTTAAACAAAAAAAATAAGTGAAACATAATAAAAATTTGATTTGTCTGTTTAAATTCCGCTCATACAAACTGTTTGCAACCACTTATCTTAAAAAATGAATAAATCCAGTGAATAATTTTTAGGGCACCCACTATGAATCATTTAAGCATTAGCAAATAGTTAGCTCATTATTTGTTAAGCATTAACTTTACATTAATAAACATTATTAAGCAGTTCGGCTCATTGTGAATATGTACCTCCTTATACAATTGTGGAGATCGCAAATTAAGTAGCCGGAGGTACATATGGCTAAATTGTTTGTTTAAAACGAATGCTACAAAGCGAAATCATGCCTCTGCCAGCTTCTGTTTCTTTTCACGCAACCAGCTGACAGCTTATCTCTGTGTGGACGGCTTTTCCGCTGTTACCAGTTTGCTCAGTAGCTCGCCTTGTACGGCAGCAGCATTGGGACGCAGTGCGGGGTTGATGCGACAACTGGGTTTAAGTCTGGTGAAGAACGTTCCAGGAAGCAAGTAAAACAAAAACAAATGGCAAAAAATAAAATAAACAAGTAAATAACAGGGTAAGAATGTGGTAATGTCTGAAAACGTGGCTTTTCTTTTTCTCGAATTGCTTTTAAAAACACTGTTGTTGGCTTTTAGGGAATGGGGTGTTTGGGGTAGGTCGGTCGGTCAGTTAGTCAGTCAGTGAGTTGACAGTGACCTCTGGTGGATTTACACAAGAACAGCAGTCACTAATGGCACATTCGAGAGAAATTTGACATCTAAAAAAAAAAACGGACACAGTGGCAGCTGGTGGATTCCCAAAAAGTAATTACTTTATATGGTAATAAATGCTTTATTAACACAACTTTATCCATTTTTATGACCTAATCCAGAGGACTATTTGTAAACCCCTAATAAATTAAAATTTGCTAATGCTTAGTAAATGATTCCTAGTAGTTATACAGGGTTACCTGTACTTCTCATTTGTCTTTCGCTAGTCTCACATTGCAGTAGCCAGATCTTTGACTGAACAAAAATAAGTTTATTTCAGCTTATTCTGGCTGAAGAACCAGCCACTTACAGGAAGAGAGCGTCTGGATGAGATATAAAGCAATCACTCAGAGTTTATTTGGTTTTTATGAGCCGTGTAGTAGAAGCACATTCATATCTATGATGATGCCACACAATATGTTCTTTATTTATTTATTTTATTGCTATTATTTTTAAAATGAAATGATAAAAATGAATTCTGAAATGCATACCATAATGGACATTAAATGCGACATGAGAGCTGTTTCATGTCAAAACTCCTCCACCTAATATCAATAAAGTTCCCTTTAGTGATGACTTTTGTGACTGAAACACTGAAAACAGATATATTTATTTTATTTATTTATTTTTGTTTGTTTGTTTTCAAATACAAAAAAAATAGATGTCCTTTAAAATACACTATAATTTAAATTATATAATGCACATACTGTATGTAGTAAACACATGTTGGTTTTTATTTTAGTTTTTTAGTTTTGTTCTGATTTTGTAGTTTTTATTTTATTTTTTTTAGCAACTGGAAATATTTCTTTTAATATTCATTCATTCATTTTCTTGTCGGCTTAGTCCCTTTATTAATCTGGGGTCGCCACAGCAGAATGAACCGCCAACTTATCCAGCAAGTTTTTACGCAGCGGATGCCCTTCCAGCTGCAACCCATCTCAGGGAAACATCCACACACACATTCACACACACTCACTCATACACTATGGACAATTTAGATTACCCAAATAACCTGTACTGCATGTCTTTGGACTGTGGGGGAAACCGGAGCACCCGGAGGAAACCCACGCGAACGGGGAACATGCGAACCCCGAAACGCCAACTGAGCCGAGGTTCGAACCAGCGACCCAGTGACCTTCTTGTTGTGAGGCGACAGCACTACCTACTGCGCCACTGCCTCGCCCCTATTTAATAAACAATTAAGCCCTTTTTAGTTAAAAATAAACACTCAATACAAATATTACAAATATAACACAGCTATTAATGTAAGCAATATTTATTATCAGTATCTATGTTATGTAATAAGTTACTTTAGCAAGTTGATTTAGCTTTTTATCAAAGTCAGTTAATCCACTGACTTTTATAATTATGCGCATAATTTGTTTACTTAATAGTTGTAAAGCAACAAATTTTTAAAAAAGTAAAGTGAACTTATTGCTTTTTACAGTGCATTAAAAGTCTCCAAAATATGAAATTCAGTTTTTGTGCATCACTAGCCCGATCTGAACCATCCAAACCTGCTCTCTCCGAACGGGCAAATGGCCCGCGTTCAGCGAGCGTGTGGTTATTCAGATAGCCGTGCATCTCAGGGTCTCTCCAACTGTATCTGAAGTCAATCTGGGGCTGCTGTAAAAATGCAAGCAAACTAATTTATGGTTCAATAAGGCTGTCCTCATGCAGCGCAGTGAATCACTCTGGCTCTCCTCTCCAGCCCCCACGATTCCCTCAGCAAAGCGTGAGCCCGTGAGTGAGCTGTACATTTATTTAATCTTGATATACTGTGGCTCTTTTTCTCTCGCCCCTGAGTTTTATTGATCTCGGCCCACTGCAGTGTAAGAGCCGAAGCCCTGCCTCGCTGGACCCGGATCAATCTCACAGGAGCGATATGACACACACAAACAACACACACACATCATTATTATTACCATATAGATGTATCGGAAACTGTAGCTGAAACTGTGGTTTGCTGAAATGCTCATAATATGAAGCAGTTAAACTATACAGAGCTTTTAAAGATGGAGTATTGTGTGTACAGTAAGCTGTATAAGGAGGCAAATACATACGCCATGAGAAGATTTAAACAAGTTATTATTCATGTACATGGCTGTGAAAATAAATAGGCTTTCCTAAAAAATCTAGAATGAATCAGCTCACTGGATTCACTGGAATGAATCTATTCTTCATATGGTTCGATTATGCTTTCTAATAAATCAAGTTGAATACAGAACGAATCAAGTCTTTAAAATGAATCCATTATTTTGATTCACTAATTCTAATAAACACTAATTGATTAATTTACAAAAAAAAATGTCACTAGAGTAAATTTAAGCTTTCTAAATAGTCTAGTAAAATGAATCACTTAAGTAGAATGGATCTATTCTTAGAGTGAATTGAATCAGTACATTTTCTAATAAAGTTTACTAGAATGCAGTGAATCAAAACACTAGAATGAATCATTTCTCTAGAGTGAACTGATTCGTTCCGATAAAATCTAGTAAAATGCTGAATTAATTAAATCAATTGCTTTACAAAAACGAATCTGTAAATGAAAATGAATCACTAGAGTAAATCTAGGCTTTCCAGTACAGTCTAGCAGAATGAATCCAGTCACTAAAATGAATCTGTTATTTTGAGTCAATTGATTTACTAAAGTAAATTAAGCCCTTTAAAAGAGTCTAGTAGAATGCAGAATGAATCAAATAATTAGAATGAATCTATTCTTCATATGGTTCGATTATGCTTTCTAATAAATCAAGTTGAATGCAGAATGAATCAAGTCTTTAAAATGAATCTATTATTTTGAGTGAATTGATTCACTAATTCTAATAAACACTAATTGATTAATTTACACACACACAAAAAAAAAGAATTTGTTTCCATAGAGTGGATTGATTCACTGGAGTAAATTTACGCTTTCTAAATAGTCTAGCAGAATGAATCGCTTAAGTAGAATGAATCTATTCTTAGAGTGAATTGAATCAGTACATTTTCTAATAAAGTCTACTAGAATGCAGAGTGAATCACAACACTAGAATGAATCATTTCTTAAGAGTGAACTGATTCTTTCCGATTAAATCTAGTAAAATGCTGAATGAGTTAAATCACTTGATTTACAAAAATGAATCTGTAAATGAAAATGAATCACTAGAGTAAATCTAGGCTTTCCAGTACAGTCTAGCAGAATGAATCCAATCACTAAAATTAATCTGTCATTTTGAGTCAATTGATTCACTAAAGTAAATTAAGCCCTTTAATAGAGTCTCGTAGAATGCAGACTGAATCAAATAATTAGAATGAATCTATTCTTTCGAAAGAATTGATTCACTAAAGTAATTTTAGCCTTTCTTATAAAGTTTAGTGGAATGTTGAATGAATCAAATCACTAGAATCTCTAGAATCAGTTCACTAGCACAGCTGCTTCTAGTAGTCTTAAACACTTTAATTAGTGGGATCAGCTGTGTTTAATTTGGGTTGGACAAAACTGTAAAACTGTGCAGAGCTGGGACCCTCCAGAAATTGAATTTGAGACCTAAAGTAAATTTGGCTGTCTAATTATATCTAGCAGAATGAAGAATGATTCTATTATTTTGAGCGAGTTGATTCAAATTAAAATCAGTAAATTTAGGCTTTCTGATCAAGTTTAGTAGAATTTTGAATGAATCAAATAACTAGCAACGCAACAATTAATTGATTGTCCAAAGTAAATTTGGCTGTCTGATACAGTCTGGTAGAGGGCAAAATCAATTAAATCATTAGAATAAACCATTACTTCAAAGTGAACTGATTCACTAAAGTAAATTTAGGCATTCCAATAAAATCTAATATAATGTAAAATTAATCAAACCATTAGAATGAATCATTAGTTTAGAGTAAATTGATTCACTCCGATAAATCTAGTGGAATGTGGATTAAATCAAATCACTGAATTAACAACAATGAATCTGTTATTCAGAGTGAATCAATATAAAGAAAAGTTAGGCTTTTCAATAAAGTCTAGCAGAATCAATCCGATATTTAGAATAAATATATTATTTCGAGAGAATGGATTCACTGAAGTAAACTTCGCCTTTCTGATGAAGTCTAGTAGAATGCAGAGTGAATCAAAACACTAGAATGAGTCATTTCTTTAGAGGGAATTGGTTTTAAGTAAATGAGCTTCTTCTGATTCAAGTCAATTGATTTACTGTTGTTTGGAGTGAATCGGTACACTAGAGTAAATTTAGAATTTCAAATCAAATAACTAGATTCACAAAAATGAATCTTTTCGGTACAGTGAATCAATTCACTAAAGTAAATTTGGCTTTACAATGCAGTCTATCAGAATGCAGAACTAATCAGATCACTAGAACTTCTTAAATGAATCTGTTTGGAATAATATTCATGTGGACTCCTAATAATATTCCTTATAAACATCTTTAACTCTTGGTAAATACGATGCAAAGTTTCCAGCCTTTCAGCACGCTGTTTGTTTTTACTATCAAACGAGATATTTATGGTAATAAGTTGCCTCGCCAGACCAACAAATTGCTCTTGGGCTCTGAGATTTTTCCTACTTGGCGGCCAGGACTCGGAGACTCTTTTCAATAAAGTAAGGTTTAATTATTGTCTGAAAGGTATTAGGAGCTGTGCATGAATGTTGTGTCATCCGCAGAACTTATTTTCTGCTTGAAGAAGTTAAAGTAATTGGTAAACAAATGTCATTGTGTGATGCTGAATGAGTTTTGTTGCTGTGGTCTGACAGCTGGTAAACAAACAGCAGGTTTCACCCAGCGGTTTTACCAGATTGGAGATTAACACTCGTTTAGAAATCTTTATATGATATACCATAGATGTTGCAGTCACAGAAAGAACATGTGCATGTTTTGAGATTGATTACAGAATGCTTTTAAGCACTTTGTTCACAAACGTACTATTCCATTGTACTATACATTTACTATTATTCAAACTGAATTTTTATTTTATTTTATTTTTTATTTATTTACTTTTTTGATCAGAAATAACACAGGCTTCTCCCCAAAATAATGAGACAATGGACAAGAGACATCACTGTGGGACAATATATTTCTAGATTTTATTTACATTTGAACTAAAACTTAAAGTCAGAATTTGCCATCGATATTAATCGCTTCAGTTTGACTGTATATGTTACATTTCCACAATTTATTTCAATAAAGCACACACACATACACACATACAGTATATATATGAGCAATATCACACAAGTAGCAGTGCGATATGGCTCTATATCGGCACTGGTGAGACAAGTATGTTTGCTTGAAGCCATAGGCTGAGTGTATTAGTGTCCCACCAGTGATGATATACAGCCATCTTGCATTGCTGCGAGTGTGATATTGCGCTTATACAAAAGTTTGAAGACATAACGGTATACATTAAAAAATGAAGGTCAGAAAAGACCTTGATTTGTATAAGTGGTTACATTTATGTATTTATTATTTTATTTTATTATTTATTTATTTAGTGGTGACCCCAGATAAATCAGTGACTAAGCCGAAAGATAGTGTTTTGTTTTGTTTTGTTTTGTTTTGTTTTGTTTTGTTTTGTTTTGTTTTGTTTTGTTTTGTTTTGTTTTGTTTTGTTTTGTTTTGTTTTGTTTTGTTTATTTATCCGGGGTCCCCACAGCGGAATGAACCGCCAACTTATCCAGTCCATTTTTACGCAGCGCATGCCCCTCCAGCCGCAACCCATCTCTGGGAAACATCCACAACCACTCATTTACACTCATACACTACGGACAATTTTAGCTCACCCAATTCACCTGTACCACATGTGTTTGGACTGTGGGAGAAACCGGAGCACCCGGAGGAAATGCAGGGAGAACATGCAAACTCCACACAGAAGCGCCAACTGACCCAACCGAGGCTCAAACCAGTGACCTTCTTGCTGTGAGTCGACAGCACTACCTAATGCGTCACAGCGTTGCCTTTATTTATTTATTTATTTATTTATTTATTTATTTATTTATTTGTTTATTTATTTATTTACTTATTCATTCATTCAGTGGTGACTCCTGATAAATCAGTGACTAAGCCAAAGGATAGTGTTTTGTTTGTTCATTCATTTTCTTTTCGGCTTAGTCTTTTTATTAATCTGGCATCGCCACAGCGGAATGAACCGCCAACTTATCCAACATATGTCTTATGCAGCAAATGTCCTTCCAGCTGCAACCCATGACTGGGAAACATTCAAACACACTCATTCACACACATACAATACCATATTTATATCCATTTGTAGCATACCTAATTCACCTGTACCTCATGTCTTTGGACTTGTGGGGAGCACTAGGAGGAAACGAACGCAAACATGGGGAGAACATGCAAACTCTGCACAGAACTGCCAACAGACCCAGTTGAGACTCGAACCAGTGACCTTCTTGCTTCTCGCTACCCCCTGTGCCACCACTTCGCCCTGTTTTTTTATTGTATTTGTATGTACATTTATTTATCCATTTATTTATTTATTTATTTATTTATTTATTTATTTATTTATTTTTGTTCTTTTTTCTCTTTTTATTTGTGTGTGGTTTTGATCTGCTTCATTGGTTAGGTAAATATTTTGCATTCAATTTGGTATTCTTTTAATTATTCATTATTTTGTCCATTTGAGTTCATATGAATAATGGGTAAGTGATTAACAAAAGACATATTTATATCTACTCTTTACCTTACTATCGATATTCAATTTGTTTGGTCACACAAAAAGACAGCAAAGTTTGTTTTTATTTTTAGATTTTAAGTTTAAATGTTTACTTTAGTCGCAGTTTAACTCTCTGTTATTAATTATCATTTAATTTATCATTCTATTATCGTGTTATTCAATTTTAGGATGTGCTTTAGTTTTTTTTGATACTATTATCAAAGCACCACCCCTTTACATTACAGCACGTTATGCTGCTTAGATGCGTGTCTTTTTTCTCTCTCTCTCCAACATCTGTGACTTTTATTTGCTTACCAAGGATGGACTTGTCTCCTTTCGGCACTTTTTATTAAGTGTTTGATTGTTTGGCTGTGTACAGAACTCTTGAGTGAACTCGTCTCCGGCTTGACCATCTGGCGGCCCATCTGATGGAGGTTATGAAACGCTGCGTGAGGGCCTGTCACCCGTAGGACCCGTTTATGAAAAAGAGAGTGAAAACTAGGGTAGAAGTCAAAGACGAAAAGCAGGGTTGTGCACCACAAATTGCTTTCTTTTTAGTGACAGAGATTGAGGAAGCGCTGCCAGGAGTTTGTAATTGCTGTGTGTTTGGCTGAGCGCATTCACTCTCCACCTGAGCTCTGCTGATAAGTCTCTTATGTATGAAAAGACACAGAAGAGGTGCTGTGATGTCACCCGTGAAAGGCGCCTTGCTGAGCACGCTCGTTTGGATTCGGGATGTCGGTTTCCGCAAATTCTCATGAGTAATCGTTGATTCATTTAATGATAAATTAAGGGATTAATAAATTAACCTGAAAAGAACAGTTCACCCAAAAATGAAAATTAGCCCATAATTTACTTGCCCTCAAGCCATCCTCTGTGTATTAGACTTTATCAGACTAACACAGTCAGAGTACTTTTACATTTTATCCTGGCTCTTCCATGCTGTTTAATAGATTGGGCCTTTTTTTTAACCTTTCTAAAGTGCAAAAACGCATATGTATGTATGTATGTATGTGTGTGTATATATGTATATATATATATATATATATATATATGGTCCCACTTTATATTAAGTGTCCTTAACTACTATGTACTTACATCAAAAAAATAAATACAATGTACTTACTGTGTTTATAATGTATTTGAGAACACTTGTGGTGCTTTTGAGTTGGGATTGAGGTTGGGTTATGGACAGGTTTGGTGGCATGGGTAGGTTTATGGGTGGGTTAAGATGTGGGGATGGTCAACAGTGTATTTACAAATGTAATTACAAAAGTTAATTACAGATGTAATTACATACATGTATTTAATCAAGCATAAGTACGCAGTAAATACATGTATATACACAATTAGTACATTGTAACAAACTATTAATTCCTGTGTAAGTACATATTAGTTAAGGCCACTTAAAATAAAGGGACCATATATATATATATATATATATATATATATATATATATATATATATATATATATATATATATATATATATATATATATGTATGTATGTATGTATGTATGTACATACATATGCTTTATGCACTTTGGAGAAAAATTAAACGTACAAAAAAAATATATATATATACTCATAATATTATTTCTTCTGGAGAAAGTCTTATTTTTTTTATATTTTGGCTAGAATAAAAGCAGTTTTACATGATTTAAAAAGCATTTTAAGGTCAAAATCATTAACTCCCTTAAGCTATATTTTTTTCGATAGTCTACAGAACAAACCATCGATATACAATACTTGCCTAATTACACAACCCTGCCTAGTTAACCTAATTAACCTACTTAAGCCTTTAAATGTTACTTTAAGCAGAATACTAGTATCTTGAAAAAAATCTTGTAAAATATTATTTACTGTCTTCATGGCAAAGACAAAATAAATCAGTTATATAAATTAGTTATTAAAACTATTTATATGTGAAAAGTTGTCTCGTGAGAGTGAATTCAGCACTGGAGATTGGAGGTAGGATTGGATTTGAACCACAAATCAAGTGCTTTGCACACACCTAGCAACCCGGACTGCATTGCGCGTTACTCGTTTGCTTGGGCAGGTGTGACGTAACTGCTTTTTTCACCAGAATTTATAAGTTGGCGCATGTTGCCATTAGCTCAGAGTTTGAAAAGAGTTTGCTGAATAAAAGTGAAACTGATGACAATTTAAAAATGAAATACTTGATTACTTGATTACATGTTTTTTTTTTTTTTAAGTAAAATTTGTAGAAAACAGTTCAATTTGTCATGTTTATAATTCATAGCAAAATGTTTTGTTGTGGTTGCATGTCCTTAATGGCATAATTCATTAAAGTAGAAGTAAAATAACATTTATTACAAGTTTACTTAAAAAAAAAAAAAAAAAAAACCCTACAGTTTAAGTCAGAAATATTAAACCCCCTGAACTATTAACCCCCGTTTATTTATTTTTTAACCCAATTTCTGTTTAACAGAGAGGAGATTTTTTCAACACATTTCTAAACATAGTAGTTTTAATACCTCATTTCTAATAACTGATTTATTTTATCTTTGCCGTGATGACAGTAAATAATATTTTACTAGATCTTTTTCAAGACACTTTATACAGCTTAAAGTGACATTTAAAGGCTTAACTAGGTTCATTAGGTTAACTAGGCAAGTTAGAGTAATTAAGCAAGTTATTGTATAATGATTGTTCTGTAGAGTATCAAAAAAAATTATAGCTTAAAGGGGTTACTAATGTTGACCTTAAAATGGATTTTAAGAAAATTAAAACTGCTTTTATTCTAGCTCAAATAAAACAAATAAGACTTTCTCCAGAAGAAAAAAATATTATCAGACATACTGTGAAAATTTCCTTGCTCCGTTAAACATAATTTGGAAAATATTTAAAAAATAAAAACTGTAATTGCAACTGTAAATTGATTTGCATTTTGGGATTTTTTCAGCTGAGTAAAAACTATTTTCCATTCACATGTTGGCAACATATTTAGCAGGGTTTGCATGCCCTTGACAGCATAGAATTCATTAAAGTAGAAATAAAAAAAACATTAATTACAAGCTGATTTAAAAAAGCACCTAAATAGTTTTGCATTTTGCGTTTTTATTCTCAGTTAAATAAAAGACTATTTTCCATTCATATATTTCATCATTGAAGGTTTCTTAAAAATAGTGTAAAAATCTCATCTGGTCTCGTTTTAAAAGATGTCTAATAGACGTCTGAGCAAAGTCGTCTTGACTAAAACAAGGCTAAATGTGGGCTGTCTAATCTAATAGAAGTCTAAGTATAAACCAAAACTAGACTAGTCACCAAATAAATGAATGACTACACACATAAAGTCTGTCTATTTGATGAATAGTCTAAATTTGGGCTATTCTTAGATGTCTATTAGATTTTCACTGACGGTTCATGTTTAGCCTTGTTTTAGCTAAGCTGTAAGTGTAGATGTCTGTTAGACGTCTATTAAACTCAAAATTGTTTGCTGGGTTGTGTCTCATCTTGTCTCGTGGAGTAAGCAGATTGTCCCCTACATAATATTTTGGTCCAGTTCAGCATACACAAACTTCTGTTTCATGCGGTTTTGATGGCATCCATGCTTAACACCCATGCCCAAAACAGTCGATACGTTGTATTGATTTAAAGGATTATCAACATTTAATCAACTGTTCATTAATCTGTGTCATTCCTAGTTTGGATATGTGTGTGTGTGTTTGCATGTGCCAGCGGCGTCTGCTCTGCAGCCAGCTGTCTTTAAACTGATGGGACTCACTGGGGCACCTGGGCCCTTTTCTTCCTCCGCATGGAAATCAGGGCGACGGCACACCTGGCACACACCCAGTAACTCATGTAGACGGGCAATCCGTCCTAATTAAGCTCATGACAGTCTCTTTTAGCAGTCGGTGTGTCTGGCAGAGAAGAGCACCGTTGCTCCTATAACTCAAATTATGGTCAAATAACAAAGGATTTGTTAATCTAGTTGGCCCACACTTGTAGCTGATTAGCGCTCAGTCTCTAGGGCAGGTCATTGGAGTAATTAACAAACGTTCAGGATGAGGATTGTGAAAGGTGACCCTGTTCTGCTTAACCGAGACCCGGAACATAATATGATGTTTGAACAGCTTTACCAAAGCAGAAGCTTAATATGGTGACCTTTCTTATGAGAATTAACATGAGGAAATTGTTGTTTGAAGACTTATTAACGGTGGTTCTTGGACAGGGATATAGCGTAGGAATAAATATCTGTTAATGGGTTTTATGATTGACATTTTTTTTCTGTTTGTTAATGACTAGACTGTAAAACCCAACAGTCAACTTTATCAAATGAAATGAGGGGAGTTAACTCAAAATTTACTGAAAGTTAATTCTACTCGTTTGAAAAGAGTTTTGAACTTGGTGTTGAAGGTACACTGTAAAAAGTGATTAGTTACTTAAAGTGAATAAACCAATTACCTTAATAGCAACAAGTTTATCAAATTTACAAAAAATAATGCAAGTAAACCAATTGTAACTTAAGCCATTGTTGACTATATTTTTATAATTATGCTTATTGTACTCACTTTTTTAAAGTCGACTAATTCTTTTTTACAATGTTAGACTATTTTAGCACGTCTGTTTTCAAATAGTCACTGTAATTATTACAATATTACATATTTGGTACTTCATTAAGTCTATAAAATTTACAATTTTAGCCTGTATTGAATTTAGAAGGCACACTTGAGTCTGGAAGAGCAGATTTATTTTAGTTACTGTCATTTTGCTTGATACAGAAAATCTAGGGAAAAAGCAAGTATAATAAATATGTATTGGAAAAAGGGATAAGTTTACTTTTATTTTTTTAAAAAGTGAATACAATTTGCATAATAATAAAACTCAACTTAACAGTTCCAAGTTACAATGGGTTTACTGACATTATTTTTGTAAAGTCAACTTGTTTCTTTTAGGGCAATTGGTTTACTCGCTTTAAATAACTAATCACTTTTTACAGTGTAATGAGTTAATTAAATACCTCATTACTTCAACGTAAATGGAGTAAGTTCACAGTACTCCACCATTATCCACCATTATCCATACTCCACAGACTATCCACCATTGTTTCAGACTCTCTTCCTCCATCTCGCAAACTCACTGCACTTGATTCGAACAGTGCCACTAATACACTCTGCTTCACACTAGCATCATGTCTAGACCGATTATGTCCTCTTGCATCCAGGCCAGCCCGTGCCAGTCCTCCTGCACCCTGGCTCTCAGATGCTCTCCGTGAGCATCGCTCAAAACTTCGGGCTGCGGAGAGAATTTGGCGGAAAACTAAAAATCCTGCACATCTCTTAACATACCAAACTCTTCTGTCCTCTTTCTCAGCTGAGGTTACTTCTGCAAAGCAGACGTATTACCGTCTGAAAATCAACAATGCCACTAATCCTCGCCTACTTTTTAAAACATTTTCATCCCTCCTCTATCCTCCTCCTCCACCCGCATCCTCCACACTTACTACTGATGACTTTGCTACATTCTTCTGCACCAAAACTGCAAAAATCAGTGCTCAATTTGCTGCACCTACAACAAACACGCAAGATACAACACCAACACCACACACACTCACCTCTTTTTCTCAGCTCTCTGAGTCTGAGGTGTCCAAACTTGTGCTATCTAGCCATGCAACCACCTGTCCACTCGATCCCATTCCCTCTCATCTCTTGCAAGCCATCTCTCCTGCAGTCATACCAACACTGACTCACATAATTAACACATCTCTTGACTCTGGTTTATTCCCCACTACATTTAAGCAGGCTAGGGTAACCCCACTGCTAAAGAAACCCAACCTGGACCATACGCTACTTGAAAACTACAGACCAGTATCCCTGCTTCCATTCATGGCCAAGATTCTGGAGAAAGTAGTGTTCAATCAAGTCCTGGACTTTCTTACTCAAAACAATCTCATGGACAACAAGCAATCCGGCTTTAAGAAAGGCCACTCAACTGAGACTGCCCTGCTCTCGGTCGTGGAGGATCTCAGACTGGCTAAAGCAGACTCAAAATCATCAGTCCTCATTTTGCTGGACTTGTCAGCTGCTTTTGACACTGTCAACCACCAGATCCTGCTATCTACGCTTGAGTCACTGGGCGTTGCGGGCACTGTTATACAATGGTTCAGATCTTACCTCTCTGACAGGTCATTCAGGGTGTCTTGGAGGGGAGAGGTGTCCAACCTACAGCATCTAAACACTGGGGTACCTCAAGGCTCTGTTCTTGGGCCACTTCTCTTCTCCATCTACACATCATCTCTAGGACCAGTCATCCAGAGACATGGATTCTCCTACCACTGCTATGCTGATGACACCCAGCTATACCTCTCTTTTCATCCTGATGATCCCTCCGTTCCAGCTCGTATCTCAGCCTGCCTGTTGGATATTTCACACTGGATGAAAGATCATCATCTTCAGCTGAACCTCGCAAAAACGGAAATGCTTATAGTTTCTGCCAACCCGACTCTACACCATAACTTTTCAATCCAGATGGATGGGGCAACCATTACTGCATCCAAAATGGTGAAAAGCCTTGGAGTAACGATTGATGACCAACTAAACTTCTCTGACCACATTTCTAGAACTGCTCGATCGTGCAGATTTGCACTCTATAACATCAGAAAGATCCGACCCTTCTTATCTGAACATGCAGCTCAACTCCTTGTTCAAGCTCTTGTTCTCTCCAAACTGGATTACTGCAACTCTCTACTAGCTGGGCTTCCAGCTAACTCTATCAAGCCTCTTCAACTGCTCCAGAATGCAGCAGCACGGGTTGTCTTCAATGAACCTAAACGAGCACATGTCACTCCGCTGCTAGTCCGTTTGCACTGGCTGCCAGTTGCTGCTCGCATCAAATTCAAAACTCTGATGTTTGCCTACAAAGTGACTTCTGGCCTAGCACCTTCTTATCTGCACTCACTTCTGCAGATCTATGTGCCCTCCAGAAACTTGCGTTCTGTGAATGAACGTCGCCTCGTGGTTCCATCCCAAAGAGGGAAAAAATCACTTTCGCGAACGCTCACGCTCAATCTGCCCAGTTGGTGGAATGAACTCCCTAACTGCATCAGAACAGCAGAGTCACTCGCTATTTTCAAGAAACGACTAAAAACTCAACTATTTAGTCTCCACTTCACTTCCTAATCTGCAATTGCCTCTTTGAATATCACACTAATTGTACAAAAAAAAAAAAAAAAAAAAAAAACTACTAACACTTCCCTTCTTAGACTTTACAGACCTGAAACTTGCCTTTAGTACTTATTCATTGTTGCTCTTAGTTGTGTAAATTGCTTCCTTGTCCTCATTTGTAAGTCGCTTTGGATAAAAGCGTCTGCTAAATGACTAAATGTAAATGTAAATGTAAATGTACTCATATAGATTAGTTTAATTTAAATGGCTTCTAGCAGTCGGTTTCCTCAAATGGTTTGAGTTGCCTTAGCTTATTGGGTTTTACAGTACTCAGTTGGTTTGAGTTTTCTTCATTTATTGAGGTTTACTGTCCTCAAATTGCTTCGTTTACTCAAATGGATTAAGTTCACAGTACTTATTAGGATTCATTTTTGAACTGTTTGTTGCAATTGGTTTCCTCAAACGGTTTGAGTAACCTTAACTTTTTGGGTTTTACAGTGTATGAATGGCTATGTGGGACCTTGGTCTCCGACATTTGATGTTAACAATTTAACTCTCCTGTTTAACAAAGTGACTTTTATTAACATTTTAGTTGTTTGACACAATATATTAGATATGAATTAATATACTGACAGAAATTAAGTCTATTAATTAGAATTGTAAAATTAAAATGTACTGGCACCTGGTTTATTACCAGGTTTTTTGTACTGTAGTTTACAATCTCCTGGTGCTCCGGTTTCCCCCACAGTCCAAAGACATGCGGAACAGGTGATTGGGTAGGCTAAATTGTCTGTAGTGTATGTGTGTGTGAATGATTGTGTCTGTGTTTCCCAGTGATGGGTTGCAGCTGGAAGGGCATGCGCTGCATAAAACAAATGTTGGATAAGTTGGCGGTTCATTCCACTGTGGCGACCCCAGATTAATAAAGGGACTAAACCGAAAAGAAAATGAATGAATAATTGAATGAAAGCATGATGAATGCAAGGTTGCAATGTTGTAAAAAATAAAATGTACATATCTGGTTTTGTGTCTTCAACTCAATTTTCCAGGGGTGTTTATGATTGCATGGGTCATCTGGAACTGTTAAATTATTTACTGTAAATGCAGTGCACTTTGGATGAAAGTAACTTCCAATTGCAAAACTGCACAAACATCTCATAGTAGAGCTGTTTATTTGTACAGTCTAGTCAGTTTACATTCAAGCAGCCTAACAGAGTTTATGCTAATAATTAGTCTTGAATTTTTATGCTACAATCTCAGTACTCTAATTCATAATTTTCTTGTTATTGTGGCCTATTATAAAAATGATATGCAATTTATGCAAAGAATGCATCTTCATTAACTTCCAAATAGTAATTACTCTACATCAAAACCAAACAAAATCCAAAGTAAAGCTGTAAAAATCCCTTAATCCACTGCTGTTCAGTCAGATTTAGTGAATACAATGCTGTTTATGTCGGATCAGCTGAGTCAGGCCCACAATTTCATACAATAGCTGAGTAGTTTCACTCTGTCTTTTTATGTTGCTTCATAAAAGCCTGTATTGCGAGGCATTTTGTCGATACATAGATTTACAGTGCATTTTATTGGTATTTTCTGCTGAGTTCAGGTGGAAGTAAATGGGCTGGTGCTTGTGCTGTGTAAAACGGGGAATGCAGAAGTCGGTTAATATGGGTGCCAAGATAAATAAGCCGATTATGTGTGAGGTGTAAAACAGGGCTGAGAATTGTCGTCGAGGTTTTACTCATTGTGTGTCCAAAGATTAAATATAATTAAAGTCTTTTTTTCAGCTTAAAGTCAGTGCAATACTGTGGAAAAGTTGGGGGTTGGAAACATGCTTAATTTTCAAGACTCTTCTTTGCATTTACTGGAGCAAAAATTGAGTAGAAATAGGAATATGTTAAAATATTATTATATTTACATGTTTTTATATTATACAAAGCTGTATTTTCTGCACCTTATAGACACATACATATTAGGGTTTTCAATAGTACATGCAATTAATTCACAGTCCTTAACTCTTTCTGCTCCTTGAAAATAGATGTTGCCAGCCTCCTCCTGCATTCTTGATTATTTTCACCTAAATTGGATAAACCTGAAAATATTTTCTGAATATCAAAAAAAAGAAGCCTCTCCAGTAAATATATATAAATAGTTTATTCTAATATACATGTGTTCATGTTTTATCGCCACTTTGCTAAAAATTACGGTCCCACTTTATATTAAGTGGCCTTAAGTAATATGTACTTACACAGTAATTAATAGTTTGTTACAATGTACTTATTGTGTAAATACATGTTTTTACTGTGTACTTATGCTTGATTAAATACATGTATGAAAATACATCTGTAATTAACTTTTGTAATTACATTTGTAAATAAACTGTTGACCATACCTTACACCTTAACTCACCATTAAACCTACCCATGCCACCAAACCTGTCCATAACCCAACCTCTATCCCAACTCAAATGCACCACAAGTGTTCTCAAATACATTATAAACACAGTAAGTACATTGTATTTATTTTTTGATGTAAGTACATAGTAGTTAAGGACACTTAATATAAAATGGGACCAAAATTACAACACAATACATTTTTGACTAACAAAATTAGCTTTCTTTTTCCAAATTAGGGCATGTTGGTATTGGTGATTAACCCAATCCTCACAGGAAACAATATTACAACTACTGTAGGTCCATGTCATTATACAAATTACTGTCCTTGTAGACCACCTAAACCAGTACACAAACACGCACATTTAATTTAGGGGATTTAGATAATGCATTAAAATAAACAAACCCAAATAACAACATTGTCATTCTAAAATAATTAAAAAAATAAATAAGTCAATTAATTAATTTTTTAAGAATTAAAGTTATAAAACTCCTTATGGTCAAAATAGTCAAAATTGTGTAATGCAATGCATTTACAATGCAAAACGAATTGTATAAACACAAATCACTCAATAATACATTAATTATATGAAACATTGTGTGAAGATTTAGCTCTTCACTGTCACTTTTTATTGATTGAATGCATTCTTGCTATCGATCAAGGCGGTCAAGATGATCTGCTGCAGTTCAAATGGAGCATCAGAATGGAAATGAAGGGTGATTTAAGTGAGTTTATACATGGCATGGTTGTTGGTACCAGACGGGCTAGTCTGAGTATTTCAGAAATTGCTGATCTACTGGGATTTTCACACACAGCCACTTAAGGGTTCACAGAGAATTGTCTGAAAAAGAGAAACTATCCAGTGTGCTGCAGATCTGTGGGCGCAAATGCCTGGTTGATGCCAGAGGTCAGAGGAGAATGGACAGACTGGTTTGAGCAGTTAGAAAGGCAACAGTAGCTCAAATAACCACTTGTTACAATCGAGGTACTCGCACAACACATCCAACCTTGAGACAGGTGGCATACAGCAGCAGAAGACCACAGCGAATGCCACTCCAGCAGCTAAGAACCGGAAACTGAGGCTACAATTTGCACAGGCTTGCCAAAATTGAATAATAGAAGATTAAAAAGACGTTGCCTGGTCTGAAGAGTCTTCATTTCTGCTGCGACATTCAAATGGTAGGGTCAGAATTTGGCATCAACAACATGAAAACACGGATCCATCAAACCTTGTATTATTGGTTCAGGCTGGTGGTGGTGGTGTTATGTTGTGAGGGATATTTTTTTTTGGCACCCTGTGTGCCCAATAATAAAAACAGAGCATCGTGTCAATGCCACAGCCTACCTGAGTATTGCTGCTGACCATTTCCATCCCTTTATGACCAAAGTGTACCCATCTTCTGATGGCTACTTCTAGCAGGATAACGCGCCATGTCATAAAGCGCAAATCATCTCAGACTGGTTTTTTTAACATGACAATGAGTTCACTGCTCTCAAATGGCCTCCACACTCACCAGATCTCAATCCAATAGAGCACCTTTGGGATTTGGTGAAACAGGAGATTCACATCATGGATGTGCAGCCGACAAATCTCCAGCAACTACGTGATGCTGTCATGTCAATATGGACCAATATATGAGGGAATATTTCCAGTACCTTGTTGAATCTATGCCACAAAGGATTAAGGGAGTTCTGAGGGCAAAATCCAACCCGGTACTAGTAAGGTGTACATAATAAAGTGGCCGGTGAGTGTATATATAAATATATAAACATTTAAAATGAAAAATAAAATTGTCCCTGATATTTAATTATGAATGTCACACAGTCACTGATTGAGCTGCATCTCTTGTTCTCTCATCTCATCTTTGCACAGTCTGTCTGCTTCTGTCGACTAATTAGCTCCCGTTTCTGAATCCGTCCTTCCTTTTGGCAGCCGTTCACAAAGCTTTGACTCACTTTATTGAGGTCACCGTTTCGGAGCACAACAGTCAGTCTGCTGCTGGTGCGCGGCAAGAAGTCAAAGGTATTGGATTGTGCTGATTTGACACTCAGCCCAGTGCTTTACAGACCACAAACCACTTTTACCCACTCATTTCTCTAACTGCTTTTATCGCCAAACCAGCAGCTTGAAGGTGAGAACGGAAGGGCGACGTTTTGCCGTACGCCTGCGTTTGCTTAATTGATTTAGTCGTGTGATGACTGGAGGGCAAACCTCTTTGCTTTCTGTTTCTCACCTTCCACACAGGGTCCAGTCGGTTTAATTAGTCTCTCTCTCTCTGATAAAGCTCAGACGCCTGCGGACATTACTGGAAAACTGGCCGAGGTTGAGAATTTCAGCCAGTGCTGACAACGTTCGTTTGACTGCTGCATCAAAACTGCTGCTTTGTTCACTTTGAGTAGCATAATTCCGTGTATTGTAAGTGACAGTACATAGTATTTTGCAAGATACTTATTATTTAGCTTAAAGTGCAATTGAAAGACTTTAATTGTTAGCAAGTTAAGATAATTAGGCAAGAATAATTACTTTACTAGGCAAGTTAGGATAATTAGGCAAGTTATTGAATAACAGTTTGTTCTGAAAAAAAATCAAAAAGAATTGTTTCCTAAAGATGCTAATAATATTGACTTTAAAAATTGATAAAACAAGTGTTTTATATAAAATTATATATATTTATTCTGCGATAACAACCCCCTGGGTGTATGTTATCACACTTATTTGACAGCTACTTGCCATTTTCTGAGCTTTAATTATTTATTTATTTGCAAAGCTGACAGAAAAGAAAATGGCTGAGTGGAGCATACACTAACCTACATATTTTTCAGTGACAAGATGGCAACAAACCATATAAAAACAGTGATGTGCCAAACAAACATACAGTTAAAGTCAGAGAGTTCATCAAGATTCTTTGCATTCATCTTCAATGCCTCCTCCTTCATCTTACCCCAGGCATGCTCAATAATGTTCATGTCTGGTGGCTGGGCTGGCCAATCCTGGAGCACCTTGACCTTCTTTGCTTTTAGGACCTTTGATGTGGAGGCTGAAGTATAAGGAGCACTATCCTGCTGAAGAATTTGCCCTCTCATGTGCTTTGTAATGTAATGGGCAGCACAAATGTCTTGATACCTCAGGCTGTTGATGTTGCCATCCGCTCTGCAGATCTCTTACACCCCCATACTGAATGTAACCCCAAACCATGATTTTTCTATCACCAAACTTGACTGATATCTGTGAGCATTTTGGGTCCATGCGGGTTCCAATAGGTCTTCTGCAGTATTTGCGATGATTGGGATGCAGTTCAACTGATGATACATCGAAAAAATCGACCTTCTGCCACTTTTCCAAATGATCAACCAGAAGTCAAGTTATTATTTGTTGCTCTTACCACAGAGATCGACAACAAGACTTTTGTCAGGTAATGCATACAGCAGGGGTGGCCAACCCTGTTCCTGGAGAGCCACCTTCCTGCAGATTTCAGTTGCAACCTATATCAAACACACCTGCCTGTAATTATCATGTGGTGTTCAGGTCCTAATTAATTGGTTCAGGTGTGTTTAATATGGGTAGCAACTGAAATCTACAGGAAGTTGGCTCTCCAGGAACAGGGTTGGCTGCCCCTGGTAAACAGTATATGGGTTTATTCGGCTATAACAACCCCCTGGATGTACATTATTACACTTATTACATGGCTACTTGCCATTTTCTGAGCTGTAATTCTTTATTTATATGCAAATTTGATTGAAACAAAAATGGCTGAGTGGAGCATACACCTACCTGCATATTTTTCAGTCACAAGATGGCGCTAAACCATCAGAAACAGCAACATGATGGATAAGCATGTAAATATGAATGCAAACTAATGGTCAAGCTGATTCAAAAGACCTGGATTAGCCTTTGTAGTTGTTACAGTGGTTGTTAATTCATTCATTTTCCTTCAGCTTAATCTCTATTTCTGAGGTCACCACAGCGCAATGAACCACCAACTATTTTGGCATATGTTTTATGCAGCAGATTCCTTTCCAGCTGCAACCCAGTATTGGGAAAACACACTCATTCACACACACACACATTCTCATACACTACGGCTAATTTAGTTCATCCAATTCACCTAAAGCACATGTCTTTGGACTCTGGAGGAAACTGAAGCACCAGAAAGAAACCCATGCCAACACAGGAAGAACATGCAACATAAATGCCAACTGGTCCAGCCGAGACTCTAACCAGAGACTTTCTTGCTGTTAGACGACATTGATAAACCACAGTTGTTGTTATCTAGGAATAGCACACCTTGGAATGTTGTGACTGTCCAATCAGGATCATGCAATTCGGAGGGCTATGTAATAAATAATTTTAACACAATTCAGTGACTAAAAAAACAATACATGCATTAAAATAACTCTAACTAAATAATGCAATAAATTATACTAATGTGTCAAAACTTGCGCTTTGTTCGTTTTACTGAGTAATTTAATTCCAGGTCGTTTTTGTTGGATTTGTTCGTCCTGGAGAATGGAGTTGATAAATGTGTCTAGAGCTAATCATAACTTTTCACTCGCTACATTTCAGCTGTTGATTGCTTTTCCGCCGTCTACAGTATAGCTGGATGAAATTTACATTTTCAAGGGGGCTGTGTTTGGTTCAGTGGCCCCGCAGTGTTTTAAATTCCCCTGTCAGGGAAATTTTTTTGTCACCCTTAATGCGGCCGTACTGGAGTATGACGTTCATTTTTTTCTTGATAAACTATTAAATAAGGCACTGCTGTTAAGAGACGGATGGATAATGTATGCGGCATTGCTCTACAGGGAGAAATTCTCTCTCCGAGCACAAAGCTCAGTCAGAATCATGTCTTAGTTTCTGTCCGGGAGCTATTTCTCTTGTTGCAAAGGGCAGACGCATGCCGTGTGATTGCTGTTTGGGTCTCTTGTAAATGACAGCTCGCAGTGCCGCCGACTCAGAGTTTATGTGCAGATTCTGTGCCTGGTGCTTGAGCTGCTCTCTGCCTCGGCTTCATACAGTTTGCCTGCTGACTGGAAATTTAACAGCGTTTTTCCATTTAGAGCTCATTTGTGAACGTAGGACTTTGTGGAAGATCAGCTCTGGCAGGTTATGTTTCACTTGTAAGATTGGTGGAAAGGTTCCAGGTTGAGTGGAGGTTTTTTGTGGTGCATCATTCAGTATTGAACTGAATTTTTAAAACTGTGTATCTGAGATTAATTGAATTGTTGAGTCAGGTTGCCAAACAGGAGGCAGTACTGTGTATTTATATATATACAGTTGAAGTCAGTTGAAGTACAGAATTGTTACCCCCCTTTGAATTTTGATTTCTTTTTCAAATATTTCCCAAATTATGTTTAACAGAGCAAAGAAATTTTCACAGTATGTTTGATAATATTTTTTCCTCTGAAGAAAGTTTTATTTGTTTTATTTCGGCTAGAATAAAGGCAGTTTTAAATTCTTTAAAAACAATTTTAAGGTCAATATTATTAGCCCCTTTAAGCTATATATTTTTTCAATAGTCTACAGAACAAACCATCATTATACAATAACTTGCCTAATTACCCTACCCTGCCTAGTTAACCTAATAAACCTAGTTAAGCCTTTAAATGTCACTTTAAGCTGTATAGAAGTGTCTTGAAAGTATCTGGTCAAATATTATGTGCTGTCATCATGGCAAAGATAAAATAAATCAGTTATTAAAATCAGAGTTATTAAAACTATTATGATTAGAAATGTGTTGGAAAAAAAATCTTCTCTCCGTTAAACAGGGGGGTTAATAATTCAGACTTCAAATATATATATATTTAGAGACAGAGAGAGATTGTTCAAAAGAGGACAAATTGTTCCAAAAAACAAAACCACTACTGCCTAACTAACTGCAGAATTAAATGTGCACCTCAACACCAAAACCTTTTCCACGAAAACTATTCATCAGGAGCTTCACAGGGGCAATATACTGTACATGGCCGAGTTGCTAAACCTTTGACTCTGCTAAGCCGAATCCAACACAGGCTCATTCTGAAAATGTAGTCCTATATACATTTCTGGAGACCGCAAATTATGTAGCCAGAAGTACATATGGCTGATTTTAGTTTTTTAAACGAACGCTAGGGGTGGAATGACGCCATACCTTTTCGCGCTTACCAGCTGACCGCTTACCGTGTAAACGGTTTTTCCCCTGAAACTAGTTTGTATCGTTAGCTCATCATGTGCATCGGCGGACTCAAGACACAGAGGGGAGTTGAGAATGACAACGTGGTTCGGGTCTGGTAAAGAACGGTTCCAGAAAGCAGGTACGACAAAAACTGAATCCAAAAAGAAAATAAACAAGTAAATAACTGGATGAGCATGTGGTAAAATCTGAAAATGTGGTAAAACGTGGAATTTTGTTTTTCTGGATTGCTTTTGAAAATTATTGGTTGGGTTAAGGGAAGTGGGTGGGCGGGTCAGTCGATAAAATTGGTTGGGTTTAGGGAAGTAGGAGGGTGGGTCAGTCGATTGGTCGGTCAGTCAAACAGTCAGTATGTCAGCATCGGCTTCTGGTGGGTTTATGCGAGAACAGCAGGCACGAATGGCACTCGCCAGAGAAATTTGAGATCTGAAAAAGCGTACACAGGAGCCTCATGGATTTGCGAAAACAAAAACTGCGAAAATACGTACCTCCTGGGATGTATTTTGCAACCTCCAAAAATGTATATAGAGGTACATTTTCAGAATGAGCCTGGGTTGGCCAAATATTTGGTCACTCGTGTCAATGCTAGACGTCAGTCTCAATAGTGCCAGCTATGACAATCTTGGACTTTCACCTTCACTGTCTTTCCCACACCCAGGAGAGTTATGGTGTGGAGAAGCCCCAAAGAAGCGTACCACCCACTGTTGCATGTTCAGAGTGAAGCATGGGGTAGAATCAGTAATGATTTGGGCTGTGTCACTGACAAGGACTACCAAACTATTCTGGAGAACCATGTGCACCCAATGGTTCAAACACTGTATCCTGAAGGCAGTGCCGAGGATGATAATGCACCAATATACACAGCAAGACTGTAGAAAGAGGGGTTTGATAAACATGAAAGTGAAGTTGATCATCTCCCATGACCCGCCCAGTCACCAGAACTAAATATTATTAAAGAGCCCATATTATACATGAAATAGGGTCATATCTTGGTTGTAAGGGTCTCCAACAACAGTTTATTATGCATGCAAGGTCAAAAAACACTTTCGTGGTCTTATAATCTGCATTTATTTTTACCTAATTATCCCAGCGACTCCTGTATGAATCCTCCAGTGATTCATTTGTTCCCAAACCCCTCCTTAGTGCGAAGCTAATCTGCGCTGATTGGACCAATGACAGTCTGTTGCGATTGGTCGACTGCCTTCAGTCAGAGAGTGAAATGCACAACAGCTAATCAGCAATATAAAAGTAATCACAGTTCATACACGCTCGATAGTGTAGGCGTGGATTTTAGCTGCCAGTGGGTCAATGTAAATACGGACTATGGACTTGAAAATACAGACGACTATTTTATTGAGCAAAAACTCCAAAAACAGTTGAGGAGATCTCCTAGCTTCTCACTCTGCTCTTTTCACAGACACACACACATATTGCACACACACACACACGCACTTAACCCTGCCCCGGACGACGACGCGCGCACGCGCGCACCAACACACACACACATACACACATACACACAAACACACACACCTCCGGACGACAGCGCACGCACACGCACACACAGACACAAACTACTCCTCTTCCACGGAGCTCCGTTAACAAAGCAGCACGCGTCGCGTTTTTAACGTGACTTTGCACGCGATAAGAGAATATAGCCAGTTAACCTGATACAGTACACTCGGTTACAAGTAACAAATCACAACTAAATACATTTGCAAGCTAGAGTCAACGAGGCAACTTTAATCGCACGTACTTACACTTGAGAAATGGAGGAAGAAAAATCCATCCTGACGTCCATCAGTAAGTTACTCTTTACTGATCCTTCCTTTAACAAACGCTGATGAAGTATTCTTTGTAGCATGTAGTTTCCAGAAGTTTCCAGTAGTTTCCAACTGCTTGGCTATAATGCTGAGGTTTCATCTTTAGGTAGAGACTCAATATATCCATCTGCAGTGTGACTTCAATCGACCGGCGTGTTTGTGTTTGTGGGTGTGTGTGTGTGTGTCTGGGTTTCTGCGTCAGAGGGCGGGGCCTCAGGTTTGAAATCTCCCGGGTTTGCGCGTGCACGTGAATAACTTGGTTTCGTTCGTACGTCATGGCGAAACACCTAATGAATCGGTATCAAGGCGACTCGTTTGAAGCACTATGAGTCGACTCTTTTATAGATGAATCAACAGTTTTAAACACTGTACACTAACAGATTTAAGCCTTAGCTGGATACTTCACTTCACTTAGAGCTGTGTTACACACTACATGGAGGGGAATTTTCAAAATCCGATAATATGGGCTCTTTAAGTCATTTTGAGGTGTTTTGAAGGAGAGAGTCAGGTAATGTTTTCCTTCAGCAGCATCACAAAGTGACCTGGCCACTATTCTGCATGAGAATGGCTCAAAATCCCACTCGCAACCGTTCAGGACATGTATCTCTCATTCCCAAGATGAATTGGTGCTCTAATATCCACAAAAGGAGACCCTTCACCGTACTAATGAATTATTGTGGTCTAAAACCAATTTTCAGCAGAATAATCTGTCGAACTGCATCCCAATCATCACAAATACTACGAAGACCTACTGAAACTGACCTACAGACCTACTGGCTTTCTTTGCCATTCCAGATGATTTTATTATTAATTTATTATTATTTTTCCACTGCACCTTAACTATATATTCTATACTGTTCATTATTTCTGTTAATTGACAAGACTTTTGTCGAAGCATAATCAGACCTTACTGTCCTAATTAAATAGTTAAAAATCAAGCCTTAATCATATTTTATTAGGGTAAAATAAGCGTAATCTAGAAGCCTTCGCCTTTCATATAAGCCACTTCTGATACCAAATGATCAACTAACTTATTATTTTCCTAAAACTTGCATAGGCGACAAGGCTTTTGTCAGGCATGTATATATACTCCCCAAATTTGCAGATTAGCACACATAAATTTGACATTTTCAATAATTGGTTTCCAAATAATTTAATTTGGTCTCCCTAAATCCCTAATAATTGGTGACAGTCCTCAGCGTGGATTACACATGAAAGCGAGTTCCTCAGAACGGCATCTCATTGGATTGGCTGGCTTAGCATAAACAGGTTTATATCAGTCTGCATGGAAACAAAGTCTTGTTTATGTAAAGATGTTACGTTCTCAGGCTCCCAGGTGTTTTACATTTATTTCTCCAGACTGTTTGAATGAGGCATGTTGATTTGCCAGCGCCGTAAGGCTTGTGGCATCAAATCTTTGAAAGACAGTCAAGTGGTTGTTTGTAGTAGCCGCGAGCACACCTGGATATTTATACTGTGCTTTCAGTACTGTAATGTATTTCAGATGTACACTTTACCCAGGCTTACCCTTTACCCATGGAAACACGTTTCTTTCTTTTCAAGTGAATTATTAGTGGGGAGATTAGACTGCAGCTGACTCTAAGCTCTGCCTAAAGTTATAACGTTTCTGTCATCATTAACCCTATACACGTTCTTCCAAACCTACATAAATTTGTTACCGCAGTTTTTTTTTTGTTGTTTTTTTTAGATGTTTTTAGGCTCAATATTACTCTGATTTGAAAACAATAATCATGTACCATGTTGATATAAAATTATAATTATAAATAAAAACTATGATTGTCTGTATACACTGTAATTTGACATCAAACAAGTTGCATTAACAAAAAGGCTTTTTCTGCAGCACATGATATACAAACTTGTGTGAATAATATCATTGTAATGTCTGAAAGACAAAATACTTTCAATTAAGAGAGAATAAACTAATTTAGAAAAAAATCATTTTGAAGAATTTAATGGCGATTTTGAATTATTTAATTAGATATTGAATAAAGTGAGATTATTTTTTTTATTTAATTAAGTTCACCCTTATTTGTATATAGCGCTTTTACAATGTAAACTGTTTCAAAGCAGCTTCACATAGAAGATCATAGTAAATTGAAACAGTGTCCGTTCTGTTTAGCTCAGTTCAGTGTGGTTAATAATCACTACTGAGAGTCCAAACACTAAACAGCAAATCCATCGATGCGCAGCTCTACAGATCCCGAACCATGCAAATCAGTGGCGACAGCGGCGATTAAAAAAACTTCACCAATTGGCGAAAGTAAAGAATTAAAAAACCTAAAAAAAAAACAGGCTTAGTTGGGCACGACCATTTCTCCTATGGCCAAATGTCTTGTGCAGAGCTGCAGTCTAGGTGCCGGAGGCTGGAGAATGCTGGACCTCAGCGAAGACTGGTCTGTCCCTGGAGCTTTACAGGAATCAGTCAAATGCTCACCACTACTCAGTGACCACCAAAGCAGCTGCTCAGGATACGGCCTGGTTTAGGATTGTGAAAACCTTGGGATCATCTCGTCGCTGGTCTTGGATTGAATCAGTGGGGCTGCATAGTCTGAGGGCCTCGGGATGAGTATCCCCAGTTGGTAATAGAGAATAAAGAGAATAATTAGCGTAGCTACTGTTCTTAGTGTATATAAATGAGATGTAAAAACCAGCAGCGGGTACATTCATGTATCATTCTGCTTTAGAGCACTTTCATGCCTAATTGTCATGAAGCAGCCGCTCGACAACCGAGTGGGGGATCCACATGCAGGTTTTATTAACAAAGAATAGTTGTGCAGGCAACGATCAAGCACAGGAGCAAACAGTATCATACGGGGCAGTCCAAAAGAGTAGTCGGTTCACAGGCAAATAGTGTTGATGTGATGTTGTGCACAGAGGCTTCGAAGCATGGATCAAAAAATTATACATCGTCGGCACCAATAGCCTAGTGGTTAAGTGCGCCTACATATAACACCATGGTGTCCACGGCGACCTGAGTTCAATTCCTGGCTTGAGGTCCTTTGCCGACCCTTCCCCTCTCTCTGCTCCCAGTACTTATCTGTCTGCAACCTCTACTGTCTTTTCCACAATAAAGGTGAAAATCCCCTGAAAAAAAAAGATACATCTCGCAGTGAAGCAGTGTACCGGAGCTTGATTCCTTTTGCCATAATCACGTGATCTGTGATGTCCGAAGCTTTTTTTGTCCAAACAAACATGACTGTTTCCAATTTTGATTCAAAGGTTTAAACAACCACCTGGGTTAGTAAAGTGTACATAGAGAAGAGATTAGGTGTTGATCACATACTGTACATTTCTACTCTTTCAAAGCACTGCACTGGTCCCACGCACCAGTAATTTAACTAAAATACATTAGTACTTCATAGTAAAAAGCTTCTGAACCATACTAAAGTGTATTAGCATATTATTTACTATAAATATTCGTATAACAGTTTTTAATGAACGCTACAGTATAGTGTGTAACTGAGACCAGCTGGTGAGGGCAGCGCAGAAACCTCACTCCCGTAGCCTCTCATGCAGGAACTGCAGAGTCGATTCTCTCTTGGAATGAGTGAGTGGGTGTAGGACACAATAAAAGAAAAAACTAGTTAATACCTTAAATTTTACTATAGTCATCGGTGGTGTAATGTAGCATACCTTACACGTTAAAAAAAAAAAAAAAAAAAAAAAACAGATCAGTCCAGGTGGCCAACAGCATAAACAATAAACAAAGTGAGGGTCAAGAAACACAGCACAGGAACAACAAGACAAGGTAAATGCTTCGTAATGTTGACAGGTTAACAAGACTCAGCAATGTGTGTGGAAATGAGAGGTGTCTTTATTCACCTTATTCTCTGCGTAGGAACGCGCGCAACCATTTAAATCTTTTTCTTCAGGTCTCATTCACTTCTATTCATTTTTAGACATTAAAAACAACTCGTTTTGCTGCTTGATGTTGTAAACTGATGCTTTCTTATTATATTACTCTACTTTTTTCTGTATACACTGTTAAAAATAAAGGGTTCCACATAATTCAATCATGTTGTTAAAATACAAATTGATTAAGTTAACTTAACACTTTTAACAAATTTATGTGGATTGAACATAACAAATTAAGTTGTCCCAGTGAAATCTCAAGAATTGTGTTGTTTCAGCTCATTTTAAATAAATAGTTTGAACAAGTAAAAAAAAATTTTTTTTTTTTTGTGTAGTCAAGCAAACACTTGTTTGTAGAGCAAGTAGTTTGACACTTTTTGCCATTTATTATTCCTAGTCATTTCTCCCATAGACAACTGAATCGAAAGTTCTAAAACAATGGTGAAAATGGGCACACTTCCGCATTGTAGAATAAGGTCAATAGTCCAGGTAATGAATCAATGATGAGCTTCAGCTGTCTGTCTGTATGTGTGTCATCAGGGAAAACCGAAACAGGTGTGTGAGGTGCATGACAGGATTTGTAGTCCATTTGGTGACAGATTTGTAGTTTTCCAGCGATCCGCAGCAGCTAGATCGCTGGTGTCTGTAACACTAATATGGAGCTTAAAATATGCCGAAACAATTTAAATTTGATTTGTGTTCCCTTTTAAAAATTGTAATTTATCAAAACTGAATATTATATGCCATTAAAATTGTTTTGAATGTAATTTTTTTAATTTGAGTCTGAATTTCTTAATTTGAATATGTTTGAGTATAAACTTGAATATTCGCCGTTGATGACCCCTGACCTACTTTCTGTGCTAAATCAGAATTTTACAATCTAAATTTCTGGATTTGAATTTTAGAATATTTTAGAATTTCTTCATCTTGAAAACTTAAAACTGTATTTTTACAAACTAGATTTCTGCAGCCTATGAATTCAGAACAAAAAAAACTGAAGTTTGAAAATAATAATAATAATTATAGTAATTATAATAATTATAATAAAAATATTATTAATAAAAATTATAATAATAATACACTATTAATAAAAATACAACATTTTCTTGCACCATGTTGACATAAAATTATAAACATTGCATGTTTTTTAGGCCCAGCTTATCTTCTATAGAAAATAAATATCTAGGATATAACTTTATTCTATAGAGGACAACAGTCAGTTTGTTTTTCCACATTTAAGATGTTTAATAGACTTTGGTCTGAATATATTTGTTTGTAAATATAACCCGGCTGGGTCAGTTGGCATTTCTGTGTGGAGTTTGCATGTTCCTGTAGTGTTGGCATGACTTTCCTCTAAGTGCTCCGGTTTCCCCTACATTCCAAAAACATGCAGTATAGATGAATTGAACAAACTAAATTACCTGTAGTGTATGAGTGTGTGTGTGAGTAATTGAATTTGCACGGATCTTTACCAACACTGGGTTGCAGCTGGAAAGGCATCTGCTGCGTAAAACATATGCTGGAATAGTTGGTGGTTCATTCCGCTGTGGCAACCTCTGAAATAGAGACTAAGGAAGGAAAATATATGAATGTATTTGTAATGCTGTTTTATTCATGTCTTAAAATGTTAAACAAAGTCCTTTTTTAAGAAATGAAGAAAACGCCTTCAGAAACAGCGCTGATGAAAATGTAAACTGTCATTAACACACTCTACTGTATAAACTTTGGCTTAGCAACAGTAATTAAGGGGCGTGGAACTTATCAAAGTGTCATTTTTTTTTTCAATATTAACCAGTCAGTACTTGAGCATGAAGTAGTGAGTTGGCCTGCCCAGTAAACTCACAGTAAGCACTGAAAGAAGAGTCAGAGTGAGAGATCACAAGGTTACGGAGCGCTTTAAAGGGCACTTTGTACATCGGCTACTAATACGTGAGCAAAATTATTTTCATTCATCCCTAATAGCATCATCATCCCCAGAAATGTGTTTCTGAAGCAGACCACTTAATGACTTTTTCAGGCCCGACTTATCCTCTCTTTTCATTTGCGATGTTTTTTGACTCGCTCCGGCGGGACTGGAATGAAGGGCAGTGGAATGACAGGGGTAAAAGCCCACACATACAAAGTTCAGACGGTCAGGGAACGCCTGCGCCCGCAGCGTCACCTGCCCGCCATGTCTTTCTGACAAGCGGGTTCAAAGCTGCAATTTATCTCTGCCCGCGACCGCAGCCGGTCGGAGAGTCTCGGAGGAAAGAAAGAACTTCCTCTCGTCTGGACTGAAAGACCTTTTCCACATCCAGCTTTTAATGGTCGGAAAGAGCAAGACGAGGGCAATTAGATGAAAATCAAGCCCTCAGCAGCAGAACGGGGGATCTGGAGGTCTCGTTTTAGGCCAAGGTGCTGGAGGTTTAGTGCAGGTTTGGGTTTCCTCCCTCTGAGATGGAGAGATTGAGCTCAGGAGGAGAGAAAAAGAGGCAGTTATTTACTGTGAATGTTATCATTATGGCTCTTTAGCGCAGTAGGGGATGAGAGCTACAGGCCCTAAAGGTCACTTTCAGTTTAGAATTGAATTGTCCATCAAGTTCATTACCATGGTCCCTCATTAATCGCGAGAGTTGCTTTCTAAAATTAGCCTGCAATAGGTGAAATCTGGAAAGTAGTCCGCTTTATTTTGTATATTATAGATGTTTTAAGGCTATACCTAAATGCCTCGTTACACACTTAATACATGTTTATCAGACAGACATTAACATTTTCAAACTTTTCTCTCGTTTAAACACCTGCATAACTTCTACCTTCCTTTAGCATGTCCAGAAATCCAACTTTGTGCGAAGGTTAGCATCTTCCTTTTCATTTTGGGTGCTACCGCAGGTCCCTAAGACAAGCTAAACTGAACTGAACTTAAACACTAAAAACTGAACTACTCTGTTCCAATTCATCCAGAAACATAGATTTTCCTACCACTGCTATGCTGATGATACCCAGCTATACCTCTCTTTTCATCATGATGATCCCTCGGTTCCAGCTCGCATCTCAGCCTGCCTGTCGGACATTTCACACTGGATGAAAGATCATCATCTTCAGCTTAACCTCGCAAAAACGGAAATGCTTGTAGTTTCTGCCAACCCGACTCTACACCATAACTTTTCAATCCAGATGGATGGGGCAAACATTACTGCATCCAAAATGGTGAAAAGTCTTGGAGTAACGATTGATGACCAACTAAACTTCTCTGACCACATTTCTAGAACTGCTCGATCGTGCAGATTTGCACTCTATAACATCAGAAAGATCCGACCCTTCTTATCTGAACATGCAGCTCAACTCCTTGTTCAAGCTCTTGTTCTCTCCAGACTGGATTACTGCAACTCTCTACTAGCGGGGCTTCCAGCTAACTCTATCAAACCTCTTCAGCTGCTCCAGAATGCAGCAGCACGAGTGGTCTTTAATGAACCTAAAAGAGCCAATGTCACTCCGCTGCTAGTCCGTTTGCACTGGCTGCCAGTTGCTGCTCGCATCAAATTCAAAGCTCTGATGCTTGCCTACAAAGCGACATCTGGCTTTGCTCCTTCTTATCTGCTCTCACTTCTGCAGATATATGTGCCCTCCAGAAACTTGCGTTCTGTGAATGAACGTCGCCTCGTGGTTCCATCCCAAAGAGGGAAGAAATCACTTTCCCGAACGCTCGCGTTCAATCTGCCCAGTTGGTGGAATGAACTCCCTAACTGCATCAGAAGGCTGAGTCACTTGCTGTTTTCAAGAAACGACTAAAAACTCAACTATTTAGTCTCCACTCCACTTCCTAATCTGCAATTGCCTCTCTGGATATAACACTAACTGTTACTTTAAAAAAAATAATAATAACAATAATAATGCTTTCCTTCTTAGACTTTACAGACCTGAAACTTGCCTATAGCACTTATTCATTGTTGCTCTTATAGTTGTGTTGATTGCTTCCTTGTCCTCATTTGTAAGTCGCTTTGGATAAAAGCGTCTGCTAAATGACTAAATGTAAATGTAAATGTAAATTTACTATGACCATTTATGTGAAGCTGCTTTGACACAATCTACATTGTAAAAGCGCTATACAAATAAAGCTGAATTGAATTGAATTGAATTGAATTGAATTAAATTGAATTTTGAATCTGCCACAATGCTAACGCATAGGTGCTTGTAGCTCCGCCTTGTTTTGAAAAAACAATTTGAATTTAAAGCGACAGTCCCCATTATGGCACAATTTAGATCAAAGCCTATAAAAGAGGCTGTTCTAAAAAGTTATGAAACATTATTTGTAAGGTATTTTCTTCTCTTGTATAATAATAATAACAATAGGTTCCCTTGAAGAAGATTCATTCTGGCTGGATCTTGTCTCCAATTTGTCCCGTCCTAACATATTTATCTCGTCTCAATCTGTTGGCAGAAATGCCAATATGTGTCAAAATGCCACTACATTATAAGCATTGTGTTTGTCACTCAAATCTGATTTTGATTAAGTTATTTAATAATTTTCGTGAAACAATGTCAATGAAAAAAGCTGAATTTATGAGCAATAAAAGAGTTAGAATTCAATGCTGCATATGCAAATATTGAATGACTTTTGCATGGAGACTGCCTTTATTACGCCATTTATGGTGGGTGCAGCTAAAGGTCTCTTTGGTCCACTTTGCTCAGTCTGACTCTCTGATTTAGGAAAATCAAGCCGACCTGGCTCAGCAGGGAGATCTGGAGGTCTTGTCTCAGGCCAAGATGATGGTAGTTTAAAGCAGGTTTGGGTTTCCTCCCTCTGCGATGGAGAGATTGAGCTCAGGAGGAGAGAAAAAGAGACAGTTATTTACCGTCGTTCCCTGCTCTGGATGTTATCATTATCGCTCTTTAGCTCAGTAGGGGATGAGAGCTACCTGGCCGCCCTGACGTCCCGTCTGGCAGACCGTTATTTACCGATGGCAGCCGCTGAGCCAATGCCATAGATAGGACTCATTAAGGGGAAGCGAGGTGGAAGAGACGGGTGTGATTGTCCTGTGGGAGGCTGTGAGCACAGAGCGAGGAGAAGCTCACCTGTCAGAGGTGCGTATCGCTTCCTGTGGCTGCTCATCAAGTCGTATAAGTGTTTGGGGAGCAGGCAGAGAGGAAAAATAGGTGTCGGAGACTTGTGCTCCGCCCCTAAATTTCTCGATTGGCAGCTGCTGCAACGCCCACTTTTTACAGCAGCGCTCATTACAGCACTGTTATTCCCTCAGTAACAGAATGTTGCAAACTTTCATCAAGTATATGCAAATCAGGGGGAAAGGTAAAGGGAAAAAAAATAATTATAAACACAGGTTAAATAATGCTTAATAAATGCAGTTCATTGTTAATTTATGTTAACTAATGCAACCTTCATGTTAAAGTACACACAAAATCAAAACTAACCGTAATGATTTTGTTGGCTCTCATTGCTAGTTTTATCATTAAGGAAATAAATTGTTTGCTCCTGTAATCTTTAATTGAAATCTGAAAATGCACTTTCTTCCCAGAGATGGGTTGCGGCTGGAAGGGCATCCGCTGCGTAAAAACTTGCTGGATAAGTTGGCAGTTCATTCCGCTGTGGCGACCCCCAATTAATAAAGGGACTAAGCCGAAAAGAAAATTAATTCATTAATGAAAATGCACTTTATGTTTGTTTTCAGTTAAATTGTCAGATTACAGCTGTGTCTCATTTCAGAGGCTGCATCCTCCGAAGGATGCAGACTTCAAAGGTGAGTCCTTTGAAGTCTACACAGGCCTTACCGAGTGTTTTGAAATGAGACGATCTAGCCTACTGTACAGAGGATGGATCTCATCTAACAACCATAACAGTTGCTGTTTACCGTTGTGCACTGTTCAAATTTACTAACCTTTTGTTATGTTCACTGAATTAAACTGCTGCAAAAATGCATCAGATGTTTTCTTTTATTTTTTGCATAAATCTGTTAATCAACCACAGTCATGATTAAATGTGCCAAATTGTTTAGAAAATTACAGGATTACAGGATTTCAACGCCAAATTCATAAAAGATGTCACTGATTTGGTGAAAAAAAGCTCACAAAATGACGTATTTTAAATATAAAAAGTAATTGTTTACTGGATTTTTACTTTTATCACAGTCTTGGACATGTGAATAATTAGTAACAAAATTGGCTTTGATGCATTATTTAAATTTTTTCTCCCTAATTTACTGTTGGTGGCTGTTTTTGCCCTATTGACTTCCATTATCACCACATTTGATGGTGCATAAATACACAGAGTTTGTTTTTGTTTACTCCATGTAGTTCTGAGAGCTGAGATGCATATTTTGATTTTCTTAGATGCATCAAAGTAAGTGAGATAAAGGTCACTCTCATATACTCACAGACACACACACACACACACACACACTTTAATTTGCTATTTTACTCCATATACAAAAATAAAATATATATATATATATATATATATATATATATATATATATATATATATATATATATATATATAAAATTTATTTATTTTTTAATTTTTTAATTTATAAATAATTTTTTAATTAATTTATTTATTTATTTATTTTGCACAGGCCTATTTAAAGGGTTAATAGTGCCAACTGATGATCAACAGTAAAAATGACCAATGTTACCTCTTCCCAACAGAGAAAACCACCAACAATCAAAAATGCATGATTATACGCTGTCATTGTTTTGCAATCAAAAAATGAGATTATAATAGAAGTCAGTGGGGCAAAAATAGCCACCAACAGTAAATTAAGGACAAAAAAAATGCAAATCAATCAAAAGCAATGTGTCAAAGGCAATGCTGTTCCACATGTCCAGGGTAAAAAAGTCCACAATTACTTTTAAATTGAAAACACATCATTTTTAAATTACATCATTTATGAATTTGGCCATTAAAGATTCAAAATCCTGTATTATTAGTAAACAATTTAGTTGTTTTGATCATGACTGAGGTTAATTAACAGATTTATGCAAAAAAAATGTGAAAAAAATCACCCAGAGTGGATGAAAACATTACCCAACAGCACATAAGAAGTTAATAAGCAATAAAACCATTTGTAATTACTTTTTTCAAAGAGATTTTTACATTTATTTTAAGCGATCTGAAGGCAAAGCAAGGTTTAAATCAAGTTTCTCTCATGAGTGCCATTCACACCTGCTGTTCTCGCATAGATCCATCAGTGGCCGCTGTCAACTGACTGACTGGTTGGCTAAGTGATCAACTGACTCATCCACAGATTTACCATCACCCACCCAACTCCCTAAACAAATCAAAAAGTGTTTTAAAAAGCAATCCAGAAAAAGAAAAGCCCCCTGATTTTTACCACATTTTCAGATTTCACCACATTCTCACCATGTTATTTACTTGTTTGTTTTATTTTTCTTTTTGTTTTTGTCTTACCTGGTTCCTGGACTCAAATCACATCGTCATGGTCAACTCCTCTCTGTATCTCAAGTCGTCTGACATAAACAAGCCCCTGAGCAAACTGGTAACAGCAGAAAAGCCACCCACATGGAGGTAAACGGTTTGCTGGTAAGCGAAAACCGCAAAAAGGAACGCCCTCATATCGAAGTGTATCGGTCGAAATGCAGCCATACTGGCTACATAATTTGTGATCTTCAGAAATGTATATAGGGGTTTATTTTCAGAATGAGCTTATGTTGTTTTTTTAGAAACTGTTGCACTCTGTTGGTCCACTTTTCTCACTCTCCCTGTTTTTAGGACTGAGCACGATTTAACTCAATTAATATCAGCATACCTCATTACAGAATAGGACGTTTCTTCAGCAGCACTTTTTTAAGGGCTGTAAAAGGTCACCTGCTGCTCAGACAGACTCAAATCTCTCTGGAAATAAGAAATGGCTGTGTTTGCCCTTTATGGGGTTACAGTGAAATGTACATATTCGCTGACAGTAATTGGACGTCCTGTTACTCTACGTCTGAATGGGATTTTTACTGATAGACCTGCCATGTTTTTTTTCCTTTTCAGCTCTTAAAGCTAATGTTAAAAAGGACAGAATTCAGACATATAAATGAAATACCAATTAAGAGTCAATATCTCTTATTTCTTTATGTTTACTATTTACTGATACTATGAAACAGTATGTGTGCATGGCTATTATGTTGTGACTGAAATTTTTAAACCAAAGCGTGTTATTTTTATTTAAACAATTAATGAAAGGCAATTTTTTATTTAAGTTGTGTGATATTGTAATGGAATGAATGTTGATAACGGATGTGCAGATCCACATGTGGAGAATTCATCCAGGCAATGGTCAAAAACAGGAGCAAACAAGAGTATAAAGGTAATTAGTCATGGCTGATGCAAAACTGGCTTTTCGACAAAGTGTCGAAATCCCGAAGCGCAAGTATTTCGTAACACTGCTCTGATGTATGATCCGAAACACTAGGTCATGTGAATAAAATGATTCAAAGCACCCATATCACGTGACTAAAGAGATTCAAAGCATCAGACTTTTCGGAAGCTTTTCGAGCTGTTGTTGCTAGATTAGATACGGTTACAGCCGGAAGTTAACAAGAATTATTTATTTTATTTATTAGAATTCCCATTTATTATATTTTATTAATGTCTACCCCTACCCCAACCCTAAACCCAACCGTCACAGTAATGTAAAAACAGTTGTACAGAGTATTGTTTATGTTATTTATTAAATGACACTATACATTTATTTTATTGATGCCTGCCCTGGGCGTCACAGTGGTGCAATGGTCAGAACGATCAGCAAGAAGGACGCTAGTTCAAACCTTGGCTGGGTCAGTTGGCATTTCTCTGTGGAGTTTGCATGTTCTCCACGTGTTTGCGTGGGTTTCCTCCAGGTGCTCCGGTTTCCCCCACAGTCCAAAGACATGCCCTACAGGTAAATTGGGTTAGCTAAAATTGTGTATGTGTGTGAATGAGTGTAAATTGATGTTTCCTAGTGAATGGTTGCAGCTGGAAGGGGATCCGCTGTGTAAAACTATCTAGACTTTACCTTTCGAGGCCTGGCGAAACTGCGTTTGATTGACAGCGTCGGGAAAACTCATGTAGCAAGTGTGCTTCAAATGCCCTGAGTTCGAATCCTGACTTGCACACAAATGCTCAGAAATTGTCACTTGATGTTTTTTAATAATGTCAACTTTTATGCTCAAAACAAGACATATTTGTTCACAAAGTGTTCATTCTGGTGTCAGACCAATGTTAAAACAAAACGTAACAAATACAGAGCATTTAAAAACTAACATCTATAGCTGCATCACCTTGGACTCGAACCCATTATTTGTGCATGCTAGTCTGGAACTCTCCCTGTTTCACTGAATCACTTGAAATTCTACAACATTCAATTTTCTTTAAATGTTTTTTGCTGCAGCAGATCCAGAGTAATACATAAAAAATACCACTAAGTGTCAATGTAGAAACGAGTTTTGAAACGTTTTGAAGCTTGAACACATTTCCTTGAACTGTTTTAGTGTTTCATGAAGACTCGCTCTGCCTACAACTGTAGGTAATCAAAAAGAGGTCAAAATATAGACTAAGTGGAAAAGAATCAGAACGGTAAAACAAAAACAATCAAAACAAGACAAGTCAAGCAAGAGAAAATGCTTCATACTGTTCGTAGTAAGAAACAAGACTCAGCAACGTGTGTGTGAGAGGTGAATATAAAGTCCAGGTAGTCAGTCCATGATGAGTTACCAGCAATGTGTGTGTAATCAGAGGGAATTAGGATCTGGTGTGCTTGAGATGCATGATGTTATTTGTACTCCAGTTCTGTGACATATCTGTAGTTCTCCAGCGATCTGCAAGCATTAGATCAGATAGATCATTTTAAAATGCTAAGACACTTGTTAGTCAATTTCCCCTATTTATTAAAAACTTATAATAGTATGCAACAATGATAATAAAAATAGTAATAATAATAATAATAATAATAGTTATTATTATTATTATTATTATTATCATTGTTGTTGTTATTATTATTATTATTATATGCATTCATATTTACTGTATATTTTATTTCACTTTATCATATTTTACTAATATTTAACATTTTTTACATATTAACACCATTTTAATATTATTATTATTATTATTATTATTATTATTATTATTATTATTATTATTCTCACTATTATTACTATTATTATGTATAATAATAATACATGACATTGTATATTATAGTTTACTCTATTTACTTTGTCATATTTTACTTTATTAATACCATAAGTATATTTTTACTATTATTGTTAATAATATTAGTACTGTTGTTGTTACAAAATTGTACACAAAATTGTATTGCAAATATTAAAAATTTAATAAAGACTTTTAATAAACCACTTAATAAAGACAAAACACTTCATACTTTATATTTTGTTCCTCTGGATGTTGTTTTGTCTCTTTTCCACTCTAATAATAATAATAATAATAATAATAATAATAATATAATTAAATCAGTATTAAACATTTACATAATCCCATAGACATTTATTCTTAAAATGATACAGATATGAAGAAACGATTGTGTGTAATTGCTTGTTGTTTTGCTAAGTATATGTAATAAATAAATAAATAACTGCGTAGACATGCTTTCTTTTCTATTTACAGCTAAAAATAAAAATGCAATCTCTATCCATTTTGACTGGACAAAATGCAGACCTTTTTTTCTATTTGTGCATTTATCTGCTCTACCCGTCAGCCTGGAGCAGCAGTCTGAGTGCTTTATTTCCAACCAAAATCATGTTCACTATTGAGCTGGAGAACAGCCTGACCCTGATCACGCCTCACGTCTCACTTAAGACAAAACCCTCCATACTGTATATTTTTCCTCTTTATTTTTCTCTTTTCCACTCGTTGTGTTTTCACCTGCCCTAGAGAAAAAAGCCAAGATTTAGCAAGAGAGAGAGTGAAATAGAGGAGAAAAAAATAGGACATGATTGTAAATGAAAATTAAATGTACAAATAAGCTGACAGTAATCAGACGCCTTGTTACTCTACATCTGAATGTGACGTTTGTTGATAGACTGAAACTTTTTTTTTCCTCATTCATTAAATTATTAATAATAATAGTAATAATAATAACTATAATAATATTATTGCTTCTGATTCTAAGCTAAATGAAAATTATAGAATAAATTATATATATTGTATATTATATTTTACTTTTTAATTAGTAATAATACTTTATTTTACTTAATACTTTATAATTAAATAATTATTAAAAGGGACAATTTTATTGAGGTGCTGTAATATTATTTAAGTCCTGTGAAACTTATTAAAGGATTTTCCTTATTCATACAAAATTTATAATAATAATAATAATACTAATAATTATAATAATAATAATACAATGATATTGTATATTATATTTTACTTTTTTATTATTTTTCATCAAAATATTTAATAAAAGGATGATATAATTTAACCACTCTGATATTTTCAAAGCTCTTTGTAACGTTGGTTTTCCTCATTCATTGAAAATGTATATTAATAATAAATAAATTAATAAATAAATACTTGGGATTATGTATTATATTTTACTTTTTAATTTATTTAAACTTAATATTTATTAAAAAGGAAAATATAATTTAAGTGCTGTAGTATTTTAAAGCACTGTGAAACTTATTAGATGATTTTCCTCACTTACTAAAAATTTCAAATTTACTATATTATTATTATTATTATTATTATTAATATTATTATTATGATTATTATTATTATTATTAATATTAATTAGTTTTCACTCTTCTTTACTTTATTGATTTTTACTAATATTTTGCATATTTTGTTAAGGGCATTTATTATTATTATTATTATTAGTAGTAGTAGTAGTAGTAGTATTCATATTAATACTATTGTTAATATTATTATTATTAATACCACAAATAATAAGTATAATAAAATAAAAATAATACTAAGATTGTATATTACATTTTACTTTTTCATTAATTTTAATTAAATTATTACTACAAGAAAGATATTATTTTTAAAGCGCTATAAAACTGTCCTCATTCACTGAAAATGTATAATAATAATAATAATAATAATAATAATAATAATAAATTAATAATAATAATAATAATAATAATAATAATAATAATATGATATTATATGTTATATTTTCCTTAGTTTATTTAAATTATTCATGCATTAATTTTCTTTTCAGCTTAGTCCCTTTATTACTCTGGGGTCACCACAACAGAATGAGCTGCCAACTTATCCAGCATGTTTTTACGCAGCGGTTGCCATTCCTGCCACAACCCATCTCTGGGAAACATCCACAAACACAATCACTCACACTCATACACTACTGACAATTTAGCCTACTCAATTCACCTGTACTGCATGTCTTTGGACTGCAGGGGAAACAGGAGCACCCGTAGGAAACCCACGCGAACCTAGGGAGAACATGCAAACTCCACACAGAAACGCCAACTGACCCAGCCAAGGCTCAAACCAGTGACCTTCTTGCTCTGAGGCAACAGCATTATCCACTGCGCCACTGCGTCACCCCATTATTTAAATTAAATAATTAATAAAAAGGAAAAAATTATTTAAGTGATGTGATATTTTTAAAGCACTGTGAAACGTGTTATTAATAATAACAATAGTCTGAGTGCTTTATTTGCAACCAAAATCAAGCAAGAGAACAGTCTGACCTTTACCATGTCTCACTTAAGTCAAAACCCTTCATACTGTATATTTTTTTTCCTCTTGATTTTTTTTTTGTCTCTTTTCCACTCCAGTTGTGTTTTCACCTGCCCTAGAGAGAAAAGCCAAGATTTAGCTAGAGAGAGAGTGAAATAGAGAAGGAGGAAAAGATGACAATATTGTAAAAGAAGGATGCTGGAGCGGAGAGAAGCCCATGGATCAGGCAGGCGCTGTTGTCAAGGGAGTGCAGGAGGGGGGGGGAGAAAGTATTGATTCGGAAAGATGAGCCAGCGGTTAAAAGAAGCTCAAGGATGTCTTCACGTCGCTCTCTCACTTTCCTCGGCTCTCTCGCCGCCTTTCTTCCTGCGCCTTAAACAAAAGCCGCTCTCTGCGAGGCGATTTGATGACAAGCCCCGCGCTGGTGTAGACATCATGCAGGAAGTCTGAGAGCTCCAACCTGTGCACACACAACAAGCAGCTTTAGAAACGGCAAACCTGGATAGAGTTACATACCGGATGATGCTGGAGTTCCTTCATTTTTATTCTACCGGTACATTTAAGCCATGTTTATGTAATGAGGTGATTGTTATGGGGTTGCTTATTGGTCTTAACCATGGAAAAGTGTGATCATTCTGCTCTTTATATGTTTATCTTGCACTGGTAGGATTTTCTGGCTTACATGTTGAAAGAGAACACATACAAATCCCCTCTGCGGGATTTTCCGGTTTCTAGATATATGGCTCAATGGTAAAGGTGCAGTTATGCTAGTCAAATTTAGAAGAAAATAAAAAAGTACTAGGCGAACTTCTTGCACGCACTCAAAAAATAAATAAAAAATTGGATGAACCCAATAGGGTACATGCAGAAGCATGCAGAAGGACTTTTAATTTGTCAGTACCCCGGGTCAAACGCTTCCGGTGAACTGTTTGCTGTTACAAAACTGGCACGTTTAAAGGGCCATGAAACCCCCTCGATTCAGCAGGGTGTTTTCACACCTCTACTTTGGAAAAAGTCAGAAAAGTGGGCGCCCAGTCTGCATGCTGGAATACACGCTATTATGTCATGACCGTGACGCAGCTTCAAAAATTCGTTTCAATCCGGAAGTACGAATTTGCTTGAAATAACGCAAAAACAACCAATTTACACTTTTTAGTGAAATAAAGGTGTCCTAATAGTGTTTATAGCAGTGTGGGACACATATACGTCTGTCAACAGCTCAAAAAATGTGTTTTGGTGTTTCGTGACCCTTTAAGCTCTGTTTTCTTTAAAATCAATGATCTTCACTGTCTGACTGATATACGACATAAAGTTGGTCTCAGAATATGCAAGAAGCATTACATTAAATTACATTTTCCCACACCATGTCTTTAAAGTATTCTTTTTTTTTTTTTTTTACTCCAGTATTTTCAATGGCGTTTCTGTGCTAGCCTGCTGATCCTGATGGGCGCATGCATGTAAACAGCTTTTTGTATCAGTTTACGCTTCAACAACTAAATGAATGCCGAAGTCTATTTAACTGACTGTACTTTAATTAAATTACAACATCGATGCTGTAAAAGTGCACAATTGAAAAAGTCTCATTATCCGTTTACTGGAAATATATGGGTATTGGAAGAAACATTAGCTCTGCATATACCCTATTTAATTGTGGGCAGGATTTCCATCCAATAAATATGTTTAGCACCAATTCAAAAAAACTATTTACATAATTAATTGCAATTGAGTTGGTCCAACATGACTTTATCAAATAAAAGTTTAAATACATTTTTATTTTTATTTAACTTTAACTCAAAGGTCTGATAATATCATGTATGTCTATTATGTGTATCCCAATCATGTGCTTTTGCCCTTGAGTCCGAAACATTAGATTTCGAGTATTTACCAATACCGGAACCCAATCCGATACCTCTATAATACATTAAAACAATTCAAAAAGAGAGAGGAAACAGATCCAGGATGTTCCTTATTTTGTATTTAATTCATCTTATTTTAACATTCAACAACAAACAAAGCACTTCTGTGAGCTAGCTTGAACAATCAAGTAATAAATAACACTGTAAAACCCAACAGTCAACTTTACAAATAAAATGAGTGTAGTTAACTCAAAACGGACTGAAAGTTAATTCTACTCATTTGAAAAGAGTTTTGAACTCAGTGTTGGAGGAAATGGGTTAATTAAATACCTCATTAATTCAACATAAATGGAGTAAGTTCACAGTACTCCTATAGATTAGCTTTTTCCTCAAACGATTTGAGTTGCCTTAACGTATTAAGTTTTACAGTACTCAGTTGGTTTGAGTTCTCTTCATTTATTGGGTTTTACTGTGCTCAAATTGCTTCATTTACTCAAATAGATTAAGTTCAAAGTACTCATTAGCATTAGTTTTTGAACTTAAATAGTTTGTTGCAATCGGTTTCCTCAAATGGTTTGACTGATTTTACAGTGTAGTCAATAATATCACAAAATTACTATTAGTTGAAATTAATTTAAAAACTGAATAATATAGATGTACACACATTTACACAAGTAAATAAATAGACTCAATGATGGGCCAAAAATATGCGTAAATCTGCTGATTTCTGCTCGTGCAGATTCCATGTGGACCTAGTTATATGGAGCTAGATTTGTTTCTTTATTATTCAATCAAAAATATTTAGTTTTAAAGAAAAAATAAGTATGTAGTAATTAAAAAATTTAAGATTTCAAATAAAAAACATGTTTAATTAAAAAACTTATGTCAATGATAATAAAATATTTTGGATTGCAAAAAATAAACAATTGTCCTATTATGCAGTTACCACAATTTTCATTGCACACTCATTAATTTTGCTCTCTTTTCTGCTGTCTTTTATTGCACATTTAGAATCTTTGCTTGCAGGTTGAAATGTTTTGCTTGTGAGTTGAAAAGTTTTGAACCCATGAATGCCAGGGTTAATTTTGTGTCTTTAGTATTCAAACAAACATATGAAGTTTTTGACCAAAACTAGGTACAATGTAATTAAAAAATAAAAGATTTCAAATAATAAAAAACGTTTATTTAAAAAAAATCACACTGCAAAAAAATAAACTATTGCCATTTTATGCAGTTACCACCAGATTAATTCATTGTGTGCTCATTCATTTTGCTTTCGGTTTGGTTTCATTTTTGCGGATCTAAAATCTTTGCTTTTGAGTTGAAAAGTTTTGCGAGTTGAAAACTGCAGCTCAGTGGGTGGGATCTTATGAAACACCTTATTCTATTGGTCATCTTGATTGAGGTCACAGTTTGGCCACGCCCATTAAATTTTCGCGTGGTTGGAATTGTCTTCCGTGACAGGAGCGAGCTAATGGCTAGCAACAGGTCTTCTTTAAGGTAGGTTAACTGAAACTGTATAATAACTTGTGTATTACCATCCACATTTCCCATCTGATTATGTTACGACTGCTAGTATTAAACTTTGTCTAGTCAGATTAGCTGTATGTCCACCAACATAGTCTGGATGCAGACGCGATGGAGAACAGTTGTGCACGTCTCAGCTGTGCACATACTTTTGAACGCATGTATTGTTAATATCTTGCACGTATTTCATCTAATGTTAGTCAATCGAGAGTATTCATCAATATCACTGACTAGACAGAGTTTAGGAAAATATGGATGGTAATATTCAAGTTATTATACACTTTCAGTTAACTTACCTTGAAGAAGACCTGTTGCTCGCTCTGGTCACTAAAGGGAGTCCAGTACAATCGCGTGAAAACGTAATATATATGTATATCATGAGATGGACTGTAAACTCATTTTTAAAAGGTAGATTCAGGTCGCTGCCACGATTTCATATTAAATTATAGCTGACAGGCATTTTGAACATCCCTACAACTACTGTATTATTAACACGCTTATGCAAATATATATATATATATATATATATATATATATATATATATATATATATGTTGGCAAAAGCACTACTAAATAAATGTATCTCCTACACATTCCTTCCACATAAAAATATAATTTATACAGACATATGCTGTAGTGCTTTACTGTAGTAAAGTGTATTATACCATTTATGTAACAGAATTTTTGTTATTGAAAGCTACAGCTGGGAAATACTTTAGCTGAATTAATAAAATAAAAAACATTTATATTTCTTTATTGCAAAATAAACAGACATAAAACTGTATGACTCATTAAATGATTACTAAAGAGCTGTTTATATTCCTTTATTCCAGAAAGGGAAACAATAAATGTATAAAAAATACAATTTATAAAAAGTCAAAATCTACTATTGTCCAAATCCTACACAATTCCAGAGAAAAATTCAACACACAGCACAGGTGGTGATTGATAAGTTTAGTGAATAATAAATGTCTGTGGTCAGTCCAAATGTTGATGTCTAAGGAGATAATGCAGATGTGGACGCCAGTGGAATCATTGTAGATTGTAGATATTGATTCGTTGATTTAAGACAGTGCAGATGTAAACGTCTGTGGAGTCAGCGCAGATGTGGACATCCGAGGAGTCAAAGCAGATGTTTTACGCCCCATAAGACTGAGTGATCAACCTGTAAGAATAAACTGAAGAAACAGATGAAAAATTGTTCTGATTAATGTAATATTTATATTCCACATATCTCTCTTGTTTATGTATTGTTGTCTTTTGTTAACCACATTTAAATTACTTTACAACTGATTTATAACAGTTCCTTTAAAGACCAAACATTTGCAATAATGCCTAAACAAATTATATAGCGAAGGTCACCTGCAAACTGCCGTTACTTTTCAAAACAAAGACTTTAACATTGTATGATGTGTTATATCATTTGTAAACTCTTTACTAACATGGATTATCACTTAGTAACTAAGCATTTTTTAAGGAAATCAGAAAGCTTATTATGAAGTGTGCACCTCTCCAACGTTAACTCTTTACTAACATAATTGTTCTTATTTTATATATATATATATATATATATATATATATATATATATATATATATATATATATATATATATATATATAAATCACTGCTTTATAATAAACCCAAAGATGTAACACATCAGTTATAATGTTGGGTTAGTGGTAAGCCAGTTTACAAATGTAACGTGTTGAAGTAGTGTACACTTTACACCAATGTTCCTAATTCCCTTAACTAATGCTTTGCTAGAGATAAATCATGTTAGTAAAAAGTCTTAAAAACATGAATAACATGCCTGTTGAAAAATGTGAGTTGTTCAGTATTTGCTGCATTAAGTAACATTACTATTTGTATAAGTTTCCGTTAACAAAAATTTAGTATTACTGAATAAATGTTGTTTATTTAATTATGTTATCTTGTCAGTGAACAAATACATTATTGTATGTGTCCATAAACATCGGCTAATTACATTGAGCTGTTAATATAAGGAGATACAATAGAACATGACTAAGTTAACGTTAACAGTTTATGCAGAACAAACTCTAACTCGTTCATCATGATTTAAAATGCATTAATATGTTTAGTAAACATTAACAAAGATTAATCATGGTTTAACAGATATGCTATGCATTATTAATTCAAGTTAACTAATGTATGAACTAACATTCATATGCCAAACGAAATATACTAAATAAACATTTGTCAAGTTCATAATGAAATACACATAACGTTACACTGAGTTACTACATTTTCTAACAGTGGAGAATGAATATGATGCTCCAGTTCAAAGAGACAGCTCTTGAGTGGAAACTAAGAGCAACGGGCTGCCGATAATGTTTCCCAGACTGTTTGCAGACCTACTGTACACCTGGCCATCATCTACAGACAAAAAGCCTGACTTTAACGGTACATCAATGTATATTTTCCAAAATACACTGGCCTTGCGTTGCCCTTTACAACTGTACAGGACTGATGGCCGACATCATAATGTTAATCGAGAAAATTCCAAAATATCGCTGACTAGAGTTTAATACTAGCAGTCGTAACATAAATAGATGGGAAATGTGAATGGTAATACACAAGTTATTATACAGTTTCAGTTAACCTACCTTAAAGAAGACCTGTTGCTAGCCATTAGCTCGCTCCTGTCAGGAAGGCAATTCCAACCGCGCAAAAATGTAATGGGCGTGGCCAACCTGTGACCTCAATCAAGATGACCAATAGAATAAGGTGTTTCATAAGATCCCGCCCACTGAGCTGCAGTTTTCAACTCGCAAAACTTTTCAACTCAAAAGCAAAGATTTTAGATCCGCAAAAATGAAACCAAACCGAAAGCAAAATGAATGAGCACACAATGAATTAATCTGGTGGTAACTGCATAAAATGGCAATAGTTTATTTTTTTGCAGTGTGATTTTTTTTAAATAAACATTTTTTATTATTTGAAATCTTTTATTTTTTAATTACATTGTACCTAGTTTTGGTCAAAAACTTCATATGTTTGTTTGAATACTAAAGACACAAAATTAACCCTGGCATTCATGGGTTCAAAACTTTTCAACTCACAAGCAAAACATTTCAACCTGCAAGCAAAGATTCTAAATGTGCAATAAAAGACAGCAGAAAAGAGAGCAAAATTAATGAGTGTGCAATGAAAATTGTGGTAACTGCATAACAGGACAATTGTTTATTTTTTGCAATCCAAAATATTTTGTTATCATTGACATAAGTTTTTTAATTAAACGTGTTTTTTATTTGAAATCTTAAATTTTTTAATTACTACATACTTATTTTTTCTTTAAAACTAAATATTTTTGATTGAATAATAAAGAAACAAATCTAGCTCCATACAGTTATGACATAAAAATACATTAACAGGTCATGAGTTCATGTTAGGCAAGTCACAGCAAGGCACGTCACAGCAAGAAGGTAGCTAATTGGAACCCCAACTGGGTCTGTTGGCATTTCTGTGTGGAGTTTGCATGTTCTCCTCATGTTTGCTTGGGTTTCCTCCAGGTGCTCTGGTTTACCTCACAGTCCAAAGACATGCATTATAGGTGAATTGGGTAAGCTAATTGTCCGTAGTGTATGTGTGTGAATGACTGTGTATGGGTGTTTCCTAGTGATGGGTTGCAGCTGGAAGGGCATGCCCTGCGTAAAACATGCTGGATAAGTTGGCGGTTCTTTCCGCTTTGGCAACCCCTGATTTATGAAGGGACTAAGCTGAAAAGAAGATGAATGAATTAATAGATTCATGATAGTTACATTCAGCTAAAACTGAAGTGTCAACTAATAAACATGTACTAACAAGTGAGCTAGCCATTATTTGCACATGAACTTTCTGACTTATGTTAAAGTTAACTCTTGTGTAACTCTGTTCCAACAGGGAAAACCAGCGACAATTGAGAATGCATGATTATATGGTGTCAAGGCTTTGCAGTCAAAAAATGTGGTTATAATGGAAGTCAATGGGGCCAAAACAGCCTTGAACACAACAAAAGGGTAGTAAGTTTGCCCAGGATCTGTAGAGTTTTTGAAATATTTCAAAGCATTTTCTCAAAATATGTGTCAAAATAAGTTTTTTTTTGTCAAAAATCTTTCCATTTGCTGAAACAGAGAGAAAACTGTTTCAAAATATGACTCAAAATCACCACAGAGTGGATGAAAACATCTCTAACAGCACACAAGGGTTACAGTTAGTTCATGTCTAGCGCATACCCTTAACCAATCTTTAATTTACATATTAGTACATCATCATTGATGTACTGTTATTGAAAAGTGTTACCAGTTCTATTGTAATATGTGGTTTCCCAAGCATTGTAGAATCAGGCGTCATGCTTTGTCCTGCAGGCAGTGTGTGGACTCAGGTGTGCATGTATTGGCTCGTCCCATCAGATTTTTTTCCAGCAGCATCTGTTTTCGAGCTGTGAATTTGTTATATTTACAAATGCTAAACAGGCATGTTTGGTCGAAACACTTGACAGAAAGGAAAGTAGCAGAACCGCAGCTCTGGGATGAGTGCGCAGGTGCCCGCGATGCAGTTCATGTAGTGTTGAAGCCAATGCGCTCAGGGCTGTGAGACACTTGAGGGCTCGCAGCCAAACAGATGGTTATGAGTTTAGTTAAGCTCTGATAATTCACTTACACTCTTCATTGGACACACATGCACAAACACTCTTTGTGAGGGATGTTAGGTAACTTCGATAGTGTTGTTGTTTTTAATATGATATGATTTTATGTGCTATGTTTAAAGTTTTTCTGTTACTGTAGTGAAATGTTTGTAGTCAGTACATTGTTGTTCTTGTTGTTATTCTGGTTGTTTTACCAAGAAATTATTTCAAATAATATATTTGTCTATGCTAAAAACTATATTAAAAAATAGATTCGGATTTTTTTTCTCTCTCAAGCGTTAATATACTTTAATTATTTTATAAATAAATGTATTTATTTTATTTCTTTATTTATCCTTTATTTATATGTGTTTTTGAATATATAAAACATTAATAATTATTACTTAGTTAATAATAAACACTAATAATCAACATTGCGAACACTAGGTTTTTTGCTCTTGATGTTGTTTTGCTTTTTTTCCATTTAAGTATTGTTTATAGTTTGACTTCATATTTGTATTGGTATAGGCCAATAAACTTCCGGCAAAGGGACCACCGTTGAGAACTAGTCTAATTTGGGCTATTTGGATACCTTTTTTTTTTTTGGTATATGTTGGTAAATGTATTCTCCCTCTTGTTGTGAAATAAATAAATAAATATAAATTTAAATTAGCTGTAATTTTTTTTAATTTAATTTAATTTAATTTAATTTAATTTAATTTAATTTAATTTAATTTAATTTAATTTAATTTAATTTAATTTAATTTAATTTAATTTAATTTAATTTTACTTTATTTTATTTTACTTTATTTTTAAATATGTGTTTTTGGATTTCTAAAATCTTAGCTGTAAAATTTTGTATTAGAACATTTTATTTTAATTTATTTTTATATGGGTGATTTTTGGATGTCTAAAACATCATTCATTCGTATATTTTCCTTTGGCTCAATCCCTTATTTATCAGGGCTCTCCACAGCAGAATGAACCCCCAACTATTCCAGCATGTATTTTATACACTGCAAAAAAAAAATGCTTTTCTTACATAGATTTTTTTGTTTTGTTTCTAGTCCAAATATCTAAAAATTCTTATATCAAGAAGCATTTTCTAGGCAAGCAAAACATATTGTCTTGTTTTCAGAAACAGGATTTGCTTGTTTTTTCTCAAAACAAGCTAAATAATCTGCCAATGGGGTAACCAAAATAATCCTTTTGACATAAGATTATTTTGCTTACCCCATCGGCAGATTACTTAGCTTGTTTTAAGGAAAAACTCACTTAATTTTAGCATATTATTTCTTAAAACAAGACCATATGTTTTGCTTGTCAAGGAAATTATTCTTGATTTAAGAATCTTTAGATATTTGAACTCGAAACAAGACAAAAAATTTAAGTAAGATTTTTTTTTTTTGCAGTGTACCCTTCCAGCCACAACCCAGTTCTGGGAGACACCTATACACTCTTGCATTTACACACACACTCATACACTAAGGCCAATTTTGTTTACCCAATTCACTTATAGCGCATGTCTTTGGATTGTGGGAGGGAAACCGTAGCACCCAGAGGAAACCCATACGAACACGGATGGAACATGCAAACTTTAAACAGAAATGCTAAGTGGCCCAGCCGGGACTCAAAACAGCGACTTTCTTGCTGTGCTAACCACTGTGCCACCTATCTAAACCATTGAAGTTAAAATTAGAATCAGAATCATAAATAAGTATTCACAACAACTGTTTCCAACAGCATTGATGTATATTGAGTACATATATAAATTGAGAGAGTTATCATGCTTTTCACTTGAAACCCAGAAAAAAAAGCTCAATATTTATTTTCCACCATGCCTTGTGTTTATTTTAGTACCTTGGCTCTCCGGGTTTCAGATTTTCACATAAGATTGCTGCTATCTGAAACTGCGTAGAGGAACAGCAATCTTCTTTGGGGGTCCCTGCAGTCCATCAACCCGCCATGAAGAATAACTGCACTTCCAGCCTTTGTCAGCTTCTCTATTTCAGCACATGGACTCCTGCACCACAGGGGCCATCAAGTACTCATATATTTGTATCCTCATTCTAACCCGCAGGTGTAGCAGAGGTTATCGTGTTGGTCGGAGGACGGCAGGCCATCGGTATGAACCAGCGCTGTCTCACCGCAGTCACATGTTTTAATCCACAAAATGGGAAATGGTATCCACTGGCCAGCGTCCCTTTCTACGACCGCGAGTTCTTCAGCGTCATCTCCGCCGGGGACAATATTTATCTGTCAGGTACGTCAGGGAAGCTCGTATATCAAGTGTTAACACTGGGTGGTCACTTTACACGCTTTCCAGATGCGCTTTCACATATATATCTGTAATGTGTATTGCAGTGATCTGATGAAAAATCAGAATTGCGGAGCACATTAATCTGCGTCGTATTTGACTCTTTTGGCCTTGTGATATCAAAACATTATTGGTTTTTATGACAGAAAAATGCAACACATCTTTTATCAGCTGAAGGCCACATTTCTGTCTCTTAGATCTAATTCTGGATACATTTATAATCTATGTAATCTTATAAATAAGTTAAATAAGTCTTATAAGTAAATTTATATATTTATGTAATATATACAGTGGGTAAGGAAAGTATTTAGATTTTTCACTCTTTGTTATATTGCAGCCATTTAGTAGAAGCACCCTTTTTTATTTAATACAGCCAGTCTTTTTGAGAAAGATGCAACAATTTTTTTCATCTTGATTTTGGGGATTTTCTGCCATTCCTCTTTGTAGATCCTCTTCAATTCTGTTAGGTTGGATGGTACAGATGTGGCTACTGAGAATGCGCGAGTGAATGAACGTGACCACTCGCAGTGCTGCAGTACTGCGCGGCACAGCACAAAATTACAAGACACGACCAGCAGGGGATTGTTATGTAACATAGTAGCATACTAAACTGATATCAGGGTTCATACGTTCATAAAAAACTTGGAAAAGTCATGGAATTTTGACATGGCATTTTCCAGGCTTGGAAAAGTTTTGGAAAAGTCATGGAAAACAGATATCTGTATACTTGAATATACTGTAATATACAGTGTTTTCTCTAGGATTATTTCCTGCTGTGGCAGCAGGCCTTTTGCACAGATCTGCCAATCATGGAAAAGTCATGAAATTTTAGTAGTAAAAATGTGTATGAGCCCTGGATTTACTGTAGCAGTCAGAGCATGTGAGCGGAGCTGAGCAGTGTCGCTAACTGCCCAAAGCAAGCGCTCAGTTAACATTCCACTCATGCTCACCGGTAAACCAAAACTGCTCAGATCCCACTCTGACATAAAGTTTCATATCAGAGAATCTAACCCTAATTTTTTTGAAACAAGAAATCTTACATAGCGGTCTAAAATTAAAGGACGTTAATGAAGTTCTGCCATAAAATAAGTTTCTAAGCAGAATTCTTGCTGGTGTTTTTTTTTTTTCAATAGAGTTTTTTAATAATATTTTAATAGGCTTAAGTTATCATTTGTGTAATTTATAGCCCGTTTGTTTAGACAGCTGCATGTGTTATCTTATACTATAATTTAACTGACGGTTAGTCTATTTTAAACTACGGAGCTTTAAACATAATTTGAATTAAAAAATGGCTTCCGCAAGTTTATAGGTAAAGATTTTTCAACACATTTCTAAACATAATAGTTTTAATAACTCATTTCTAATAATTCATTTATTTTATCTTTGCCATGACGACAGTAAATAATATTTGTCTAGATATTTTTTCAAGACACTTCTATACAGCTTACAGTGACATTAAAAGGCTTAACTAGGTTAATTAGGTTAACTACGCAGGTTAGTGTAATTAGGGTAAATATAACGATTGTTTGTTCTGTAGTCTATCAAAAAAAAAATTTACTTAAAGGGGCTAATAATTTTGAATTAAATATATATTATATATATATATATATATATATATATATATATATATATATATATATATATATATATATATATATATATATATATATATATATATATATATATATGTTGTCATTTAAAATAGAGATTGGGATTGTGGCAGATTTCAAAGTTCACTTCGATAGTATTTATTCAGTCCTTTTAATCTATTAATTGACCCGTGGCGTCAGTTTGATTGACAGGTGATTCAACCAATCACAATCAATCGGAAAATGTATAATCATTATGTATAATTTATTATTGCTTGACATTGCAGCCTGGCATTTGAAGGTAAAATGAATTCAAACAAACATCTAGACATCTGAAAATGACACTGGTTAGTTAACCAGTGCTCAGATAATTAAAGTTCTAATATCCAGTTATTCTGCTTGTACAACATCATATTTCAAATGCCACTGCTGGGCAAATTCAATAAATAATTTTCATTCTACAGGTATATTTAAACCATGTTTATGTGGTGCGGTGATCATTAGGCGGTTGCTTGTTGTGATCATTCTGTTCTTTATATGTTTATCTTGCACTGGTAGGATTTTCTGGCTTAAATGTTGAAAGAGAACACATCCAAATCCCCTCTGCAGGATATTCTGGTTTCTAGATTTAGGGCTCAATGTAAAGGTGCAGTCATGCTAGTCAAATTTAGCAGAAACATTTTAAAAAAGTAGTCGGCAAACTTCTTGCACAGAAGCCACTTCCAAACATCTTTTTGTCAATTTTTACATGCCTGTAAAACAAAACAAACACTTTTTTCTATCACAGAAAGAGAGCTTATTAATCTGTTAATTGAGTCTTGGCATCAGGACTTCCAATCAATCAGATTGATTGACAGGACTTCCAACCAATCAGAAACAATCAGAAAGTGTATAATCGTTGTGTATATTTTATCTCTGCTTGACATTGCAGCCTGCGGTTATCAGTGTAAATTGCAAACAAACATCTCTACATCTGAAAATGATTCTGGTGTTTTTAACCAGGGCTCAGCTGATCAGAGTTATAACATCCATTTTTTCTGCTGGTACCACATCATATTTCAAATGCTGCTGCTAGGCATATGCTAATATTTAATAATTCAATATTTCCCGATAATGCACAGATTGCTACGGTGTGCATTTCTAAAATACAGTAAATAATTGTTTAAACGTTTACAGTATCATTTATGTATATTCCAATTTTTGTATTAGCAGTGGTTGTTCATCACTTGAAGACTTAATAGGCAATATATTTTCTATTTGAGAGATTTTCACGTTCACGTCTACAATAATATTAAACATTCTGTGACCATATAGTACTTTTATTCGTTAACTCTGTACAACGAGACTTCAATTCAAAGTCACTTTAATGACTACTTTAAAGACTTTTAATACAAAAGTGTTTATTAATCTTGCTGATGTTGAATGTTTAGGTAATGCCCAATTTCACGTTAAAATTAGATGTCATGATCATTTAATAAATTAAGTTAATAGCAAATTACAGGATGTCCGCAGGGTCCTAAAAAGTCTTAAATTGCCAAATCTAAATTTTAGGCCCTAAAAACTCTTAAATTTACTGAAATTTTGTCTTGTAGGTCTTAAATGCTTTTAAACAGGTCTTAATTTTTCTATGTCCATGAAAAGCTACTCAGCCTGGCGACATCACCAAAACACCAACAATCCATTTCAGTAAAACTTTTGACAAAATGTTTATATTTAACTCTATTTACCAATATAGTTTTGCTTTTAGTTTACCAATAAAAGTTCTCAATATATTTAGGGTGAGGACACTGACCTGGACAAACAGTTGAGCATATATTTAACTTCATTCATTAATTTTCCTTTGGCTTAGTCTCTGATTTATCACCACTGCGAAATGAACCGCTAACTATACCTGCATATCTTGTACACAGTGGATGCTATTCCAGCTGCAACCAGTACTGGGAAATATATTTAGCTTATTATAGTTTTCAAATCTTTTTAATTACATTTTTTATTGCATCTATACAAGGGGTTGCTTGTTTTAACACATTATTTAAAGCATGTGGCTAAGAAACAACTATATTTTAAATTGTTAAATAGTAAAAATCTTTTCGTTTTCCATTTAAAAAAAATCCTTAGCCTTTAGCCCTGTATACCTATGAAATTTAATTAGTAATGATCTTAAAAAGGGCTTTAAAAGTCTTAAATTTGACTTGATGAAACCTGCAGAAACCCTAAAATTAACTAGTCATTCATTCATTCGTTTTTGTTTCGGCTTAGTCCCTTTATTAATCCGGTATGGCCACAGCGGAATGAACCGGCAACTTATCCAGGACGTTTTTACACAGCGATGCTTTTCCAGCCGCAACCCATCTCTGGGAAACATTCACACACTCATTTGCACACACACACTCATACACTACGGACAATTTAGCCTACCCAATGCACCTGGACCGCATGTCTTTGGACTGTGGGGAAAACCAAAGCACCCAGAGGAAACCCACGCATACGCAGGGAGAACATGCAAATTCACAATGTCTATTCAATGATTTGAATGCATTAAGCAATATTTATCAATGATAATTTATTGTCTTTTTGAAATATTTTCTAAAGGATGTTTAACAGGGCAAGGAATTTTTCACAGTTTTTTTGTTTTTTAATAATAATTTTTCTTCTTATGATATCTTATTTGGTTTATTTCGGCTAGAATGAAAGTTAAATTTTTTTAACCACTTTAAAGTCAATATTATTAGCTCTCTTAAGCTATATTTTTGTCTACAGAACAAACTATCATACAATAACTTGTCTAAATACCCTAACTTGCCTAGTTAGCCTAGGTAAACCTCTAAAAGTCACTTTAAGCTGAATACTAGCATCTTGCAAATATGCTACTAGCTACTAGCAAATGTCTAGTCAAAAATAATGTACTGTCATCATGGCAAACATAACAGAAACACAAAAGTATTGTTGGTTATTATACCTTAAATTAAATTAACCTTTTTTGTAGCTTAGGTAATATTGCAATAATACTGTAGATAGATCGGGATAAAAGCTTTAGCAAGAAAATGTGATGCTGGTAGAAGACTCAAGTCGTAAATCATCATTAAACATTTTTCTATGAGTATAAATGCATGCTTAGATGTTTTTTCCCAGAATTGACATTGTGCAATGTCACGTCCTGATGGTGTGCGGTCTTGTTTCCAGGTGGTACAGAGTCAGGGGTGACTGTGGCAGATGTGTGGTGCTACATGTCTCTTCTGGACAACTGGAACCTGGTGTCCCGGATGACTGTCTCTCGCTGCAGGCACAACAGCTTGGTGTACGACGGCAAACTCTACACTATCGGAGGACTCGGGGTGGCTGGAAACTTGGACCATGTGGAAAGGTAATTCATCCTGCAGTTAACTACCTGGAGGGGGAATTAATGCGCAGATGCATTGTGATGGCTTTTCAGATGATTTATATTGCATGTTCACAGTCAAATCTGGATGAACTGGCTTTTTAGGTATTGGCGGTTACTTGTGAGTCATTGATGTGCTGCTTTTGTTTTGTTGAATTTTATTTGCATTCTAGTTGCATTTTATTGCATTTTATTTTGTTTGCTTATTTATTTTATTTTATTTGTTTGTTCATTTATTTTTAATTTTATTTAATTTTATTAGTTAGTTTATTTATATTTTATATTAATTTATTTGTTTTTTTATTTTATTTTATTAATTTTTTTTATTTGTTAATTTATTTATATTTTATATTCATTTATTTATATATATTTTTATTTTATTTTTTTATTAATATTGTATTTTATTTTATTTGTTTTTTATTTTATTTTGTTTGTTCATTTAGTTAGATTTTATTTATTTATGTGTTTGTTTTTTTATTTAATTTTAGATGCATTGTGATGGATTTTCAGAAGATTTATATTGCAAGCTAACAGTCAAATCTGAATGAACTGGCTTTTTAGGTATTGAAGGTGTTACTTGTTGGTCATTGATGTGCTGCTATTGTTTTGTTGAAATTTAGAGTTTGATTTTATTCTTCTGTTTCCAGTGGTTTTATTTTATTATTAGCATTATTATTATTTATTTTATTTTATTTTATTTTATTTTATTTTATTTTATTTTATTTTATTTTATTTTATTTTATTTTATTTTATTTTATTTTATTGCATTGCATTGCATTGCATTGCATTGCAATTGATTTTTATTATGTTATTGTTATTTGTTAATTTATTCATTCATTCATTCATTTTCTTGTCGGCTTAGTCCCTTTATTAATCCGGGGGATGCCCTTCCAGCCTCAACCCATCTCTGGGAAACATCCACACACACATTCACACACACACACTCATACACTATGGACAATTTAGCCTACCCAATTCACCTGTACCGCATGTCTTTGGACTGTGGGGGAAACCGGAGCACCCGGAGAAAACCTACGCGAAGGCAGAGAGAACATGCAAACTCCACACAGAAATGCCAACTGAGCCGAGGTTCGAACCAGCGACCCAGCAACCTTCTTGCTGTAAGGCGACAGCACTACCTACTGCGCCACTGCCTTGCCATTTGTTAATTTATTTATATTTTATTTTATTTATTCTTTATTTTATTTGTTTGTTTAATTATTTTTTTATTTTATTGCATTTTATTTTATTTGTTAGTTAATTTATATTTTATTTAAAATATTTTTATTTATTTGTTAATTTAAAATTTTATTATTTTTTGTTTGTTTGTTTATTATTTCATTTGTTTTTTATTATTTGATGTTATTTTATTTTATTTTATCGTGATATCATATTTTTCACTCATTGACAGTCATTATGGCCAAAACAATTCATGTTAATATATTTAATATATATGCAATTTTATATATTTATATATTTAATAGCCTTGAAAAAAATATGTTGTTAGATTCACCTATTATTATTATTACTATTATTATTATTATTATTATTATTATTAATACTACTACTACTACAACTATAGTGAGTAAATTACTATTAATCCATATTACAATCAAACAAACAATTATATCTACAGTAAAGGAGACTAAATAATTAATAAATTAATTCTTTAAGTTAAATTCATCTTTCATTTATTAAATTTTTTTATGCCAAAGAATTACAAGAGACAAAATAAACGATTATTTTATCATTCTTACTAAAAGCAAAATAGCATTGAACCTTACTTATATTTCACTTCATACTGAAAATTGTAAATAATTTGTGCAAAAAAAATGGTTATATTAAATTAGGCCTAAGTTATATTATGTGACTTTTATATGCAGTGATAAAGGCATTTCAATTAGCATTGGATTATAAATCTACATGATCCTAATGAAAACACACAGGATTGTTTGAAGAACAGATGAACCTGCTTTTGCAACTGTGTGCTGATTCTATTGCTTTATTTTCAAAGCTGAATGTGTTTGCCCATATTAAGGATTTCCTGGATGTGTTTGGCTGGATGTGTTTTCTTGGATGTGTTTTTCTGAATAAGAGGTAATTCAAAATAATCTTTTGTAATGAATGAAATGTGATCAAACAACCCTTTTCATTGACCAGAGTTGTATTTTGCTTGCAAGCTTTCTTGGTTATCCTCATTACAAGTGCATTTAATGCATAAAAAATCAATTGTGTGGTCAACATTCATAATTGCAACTTATGATCAATATCAATTTGCCTCCACAATGATTCTTTAATTAAGACTCTGGAAGTTTGGCCTGAAGAAAATCCAAAGTTTCCCTTTTATAATTACGCGCCTTAATACACCTTAATACGATTCTTCCGACAAGAATCGAGTGCAGCAAACCCGAAAAAAAATCAATTGACCGTGTGAAGCACTGCATTATGGGAATGTATATATACAGTATATTTAAGCATTTCTCTATTCATATCTGAATCTGTTTAACCTCTCGGAGCAGAAAATGCTGTGGTGCTTTAGTTTCAAGTGGCATATGAGGGCAAGACTAAATGGCAAAATCAAAAAAACATTATGGCCTGTATTAAAGAAGCCATCGCAGCTCATTACTGGACTGAAAGAGGCTCATAAGTGTCTAACAGCACCAAATCAAAACCTATAATTTGATATTTGGTTCATTGTATTATGACGCAGCATCTTTTTCCTAACACCCATAGACTTAATAACCAAGAACTTCAGATGTAATGAGCTTTTCCTGCTATATGTGAGCTGTATCTAACATTTTACATTTACCCACATGTTAACTGCTTTTTAACCTCACCATGTTAGGTTTGGGAAACTTTCCATTCTAAAGAACTCAAATAAATCACTTCAATTAAGGCTTATCAATAATAATAATCATTATACATAGTGAAAACTGAGTGAGAGGTGCAATTGGCTTTCTGATTTATTTTTATGTGTCATGGAAATAATGTTGCGCTTGGGACTTTAGTCATCTTTTGTGTTTACTGTGTTTTATTCCTCCAGATTATTTTCGCTTGTATTCCGTATACACTACCTGACAAAAGTCTTCTCGCCTGTCCAAGTCTTAGGAACAACAAATAATAAGTTGACTTCAAGTTGAACATTTGGTATCAGAAGTGGCTCATATGAAAGGCAAAGGCCTCTAGATTACTCTTATTTTACCAAAATAAAATATGATCATGCCTTGTTTTTTAATGATTTAATTAAGACAGTAAGGTCTGACTTTGCTAAGACAAAAGTCTTGTCACCTAACAGAAATAATGTACAGTATAGAATATAAAGTCATGCTGCAGTGGAAAAAGAATTAATATTGTGTTTGACTCCATGAACTTGAAGGACTGCATCCATACTGTACATCTCAGCAATGACTCAAATAACTGTTGAATAAAGTCGTCTGGAATGGCAAAGAAAGCGTTCTTGCAGGACTCCCAGAGTTCATCAAGATTCTTTGTATTATCTTCAATGCATCTTACCCCAGACATGCTCAATAATGATCATATCTGGTGACTGGGCTGGCCAATCCTGGAGCAACTTGACCTTCTTTGCTTTCAGGAACTTTGATGTAGAGGCTAAAGTATGAGAAGGAGCGCTATCCTGCTGAAGAATTTGCCCTCTCCTGTGGTTTGTAATGTAATGGGCAGCACAAATGTCTTGATACCTCAGGCTGTTGATGTTGCCGTCCACTCTGCAGATCTCTCTCATGCCCCCATACTGAATGTAAGCCCAAACCATGATTCACCAAACTTGACTGATTTCTGTGAGAATCTTTGGTCCATGCAGGTTCCAATAGGTCTTTTGCAGTATTTGTGATGATTGGGATGCAGTTCAACAAACGATTCATCAGCAAAATCTACCTTCTGCCACTTTTCCAATTGATCAACTAGAAGTCAAGTTATTATTTGATGCTCTTACAACTGGGGTCGACGACAAGACTTTTGTCAGATAGTGTATGTTTCATATAGGGCTGAACATTATTGAAGAAAATAACATTTTAGTTTTCATTATAGTTTTCTGCAGTTGAAGGCAAAATTATTAGACGTGATGCATCATCCAAAATGATGTTAAATGAACAAGGTAAATCTTTGCCATGATGACCGTAAATAATATTTTACTAGATATTTTTCAAGACACTTCTAATATTAATTATTTGAATAATTATTATCAATTAATTTTAACCTTAAAATGGTTTTGAAAAATAAAAAAACTGCTTTTATTTTAGCCTAAATAAAACAAATAAGACTTTCTCCAGAAGAAAAAATATTATCAGACATACTGTGAAAACTTCCTTGCTCTGTTAAACATCATTTGGGAAATATTTTGAAAAGAAAATCAAAGGAGGCTAATAATTTATTTTTCATTAAGATTTTTATGTTACTTTACCTTTTTTATTAAATTTATCAGGTTTCAACTATCATGTTTCAAGTGTTTTTAAGTTATACAAAGTTGAACTTTATTTTTAGTCTGTTTAATTGTAGATTATAACATTTAACTAGAGTTATTTTTACTGCATAGTTTACCTGATTAACCTAGTTAAACCTTTAAAATGCATTTTGAGCAAAATACTAGTATCTTGTAGTATAACTTGTTAAGTATTATGCACGGTCATTATGGCAAAAACATAAGAAACTATGAATATGTTTAAAAATGTTTGGGTAAAAGTTTGTTTAAAAAGTCTCTGTTTAACAGCGCTTGAGAAATATTTAAAAAAAATAGTAAAATTTTCACATAAGGCCTAATAATTTCTTTCTTCAACTGTATATTTCAAAATGAATACAATTTCAATGACCTGGAACTACTTCAGCAATCCAGTTCCTAAAAAATAATGGCACACCTTCATCTTCAATCTTCATCAGCCAATCAGCATCAAGCATTTAACACACCAGTAAAATAAACATCCATAATACTGCTTCAGAAAAACCTGTTATAAATTTTTGTGGTTATTCAGTCTGGTGAAAGTTAATTTAATTATTGGTATACGTTGTCTTTTAATATTGGATGGATAAGCTGTGAGGAGATCAATGCCACCTCAATGTACCCAGTGTTTAAAAAACACTTGCAATGGTTGTTTACATAATACACACAAAGCATCGTGGAGCATAGGGGAAAGGGGAGTATATCATCATGTTCTATGAATTATGCATGTTATTTCATGTATAAAGCCCTCAAGCGTGCAGTCGTGTACTGTATATACTGTACACTGTTTAGCATTCGTCACCCAGTGGACCGCTTCAACCTACATGTGAAATCGATATCTACTCCAAATCATTATAGTTTCATTATTGCAAGTTTAGCTGGACGACTTTGGAGTGTACCTTTAACTTAAGCAGCGCCACAGGCATAAACAGTTAGTAAACAGCATGTCATTTGAGTTTTAACAAGCTCAAACACCTTGAATACTAGATTTGACTTTGCAATCTGGGCAAGTGTATATGGTGTTCGGCTCTACTGTACGAGTCTACATCTGATTTGTTAAGCAGAGGTTGATGGAAATTTATTTTACGGCCCTCATCATTAAATACACTCCAAAAATATGGATATAGTCTAAATTGCGTGATTTTATTGTTGTGATTTGTTTTGGAAAAGTCTTATTGGTCCCACTTTATATTAAGTGGCCTTAACTAATATGTATTTACACAGAAATTAATAGTTTGTATGTACTTACAATGTACTTATTGTGTATATACATGTATTTACTGTGTACTTATGCTTGATTAAATACATGTATGTAATTACATCTGTAATTAACTTTTGTAATCACATTTGTAAATACACTGTTGACCATCCCTTACACCTTAACCCACCCTTAAACCTACCCATGCCACCAAACATGTCCATAACCCAACCTCTATCCCAACTCAAAAGCACCACAAGTGTTCTCAAATACATTATAAACACAGTAAGTACATTGTATTTATTTTTGATGTAAGTACATAGTAGTTAAGGACACTTAATATGAAGAGAGACCGTCTTATTTGGTTTATTTGGACTAGAATAAAATTAGTTTTTAGCTTTTTTTTTTAAACCATTTTAAGGTCAATATTAGTAGCTTCCATTAACATTTTTTTTTTCAATTGTCTACAGCAGTGGTCCCTTGGTCTACCGAAATATGTATATTCCACACAAGCTAAAGCTGATCTGTCAGTTCTTGTCATGTAACTCACATTGTGCTTACGGGATTTTTTTTAAATATGTGCATCTAGAACAGTGGTTCCCAACCTTTTATGCCTGAGACCCCCTTTTCCTCTGGAAAATATTGTAAGGCCCCTCCACATGTAATGATATTATTGCTCATATAAGTTTGTAGAAATGCTGACGAAAATGTTTATGACTATATCTAGATATGCTTATGCACAAATAATAGCCTAATGTCCGGCCATTTATAACTGAAAAAACGTTTACTCTGAGGATGAAAAGCTGGCAAAACATTGCTGCTGCTCTGATACAAGTTTTATTTATGGAGAAAAGTACAAAGCACTACAGTGTTTGTGTGATCTGTGTTTGTCTGAGAAAATTAGTCTTGCCTAAATGGGAATATTCCACACAAGATAAAGCTGATCGGTCAATTGTTGTCACGTGACCTGCTCTGCACCCACGACGACCCGGGGTTCATTGGTGCGAGTGCATCACGCCGGCGTGTGTGCGTGCAAGCTGCACACCTCTATTGGAAACAACAAACTTGTGCAAACTCTAGAAATGTGCGGTATGCGAACGACCCCTAAAAGGCCGCATCATTTGCGATCTCCATCAGTTGATCATCTTGCACAGACATGCTGGATTTACCTGATTTGTTGACAAATGGGTTGCGAATCCATAACTACCTTGGCAGTTTGTGGGTTCTTCACTGGGCATTTTCCTCTTAGCATAGAAACTTTCCAAAGACGTCTGTTTCTTACTCATTTTGCTGCTTGTGGGTTAGATTGTATGTAGATGTAAGCAAGAGAATACGGTAATTTTAAAAAATAAAAATAAAAAACTTTTCAAAATAAAAGATTGTTCAGACTCAGATAATAAATAAAACAGAAATAATTAAGGATTTCTTGTGCGGTCCGGTACCAATTGATCCACGGACCGGTGATTGAGAACCTACACTGAACTAGGGGATAAAATAAAGTTAGGCAACATGATCATTCTCCCAACTGTCCAGTGCTAAGAAGTTTTTAAAATTTGACGTGACCCCCCACAGAGTTTGCTGAGGCCCACTTATGGGCCGGGACCCCCCTGCTGAGAACGGCTGTTCACGTGACAAGAACTGATCGATCAGCTTCCATCTCCATTGAAAACAACGAACCTTAGAAAAGACACAGGCTCTAGAAAACTCTAAAAAAGACACAATATGCGAACAGCCCCTAAAAGGCTGCCGTCATTTGCAATCATCAGTTGATCTTCTTGCACAGCCTTGGCGGATTCACCTGATTTGTTGACAAATGGGTTGCGAATCCATAACTACCTTGGCAGTTCATGGGTTCTTCGCTGGGCATTTTCCTCTTAGCATAGAAACTTTCCAAAGACGTCTGTTTCTTACTCATTTTGCTGCTTGTGGGTTAGATTGTATGTAGATGTAAGAAAGAAAATACAGTCATTTTTAAAAAAATAAAATAAAAATCTTTTCAAAATAAAAGATTGTTCAGACTCAGATAATAAATAAAACAGAAATAATTAAGGATTTCTTGTGCGGTCCGGTACCAACTAATCCACGGACCGGTGATTAAGAACCTACACTGAACTAGGGGATAAAATAAAGTTAGGCAACATGATCATTCTCCCAACTGTCCAGTGCTAAGAAGTTTTTCAAATTTGACGTGACCCCCCACAGAGTTTGCTGAGGCCCACTTATGGGCCGGGACCCCCCTGTTGAGAACGGCTGTTCACGTGACAAGAACTGATCGATCAGCTTCCATCTCCATTGGAAACAACAAACTTTAGAAAAGACACAGGCTCTAGAAAACTCTAGAAAAGACACAATATGCGAACAGCCCCTAAAAGGCTGTCGTCATTTGCAATCTCCATCAGTTGATCTTCTTGTACAGCCTTGGCGGATTCACCTGATTTGTTTACCAAGGGTTTGCGGATCCATTCGTTGGCAGTTCGCTGGTCCTGCACTGGGCCCCTTTCCCCTTAGCTAAGAAACTTTGTTGGCAATTAACGTAATCTTTTTTTGTTTTAAGTTTAGAGAACGACTTGTTAGAGTTTAATCTCCAATTAGTTTGAAGATTTAGAAGAATTTCATGTTATGTTTTAAGGTTTCCCCTCATGCAGATTTATTAACAACATTGCTGTTTGTTGCTTTGCTCAGTGAGCCATTACTGTCTTTAAGTCTCAATTAACCGTAGGCATTATTAAAGCAGTTGGAGTTTGAACTGAATAAATAACAGAAAAGTCTTATTGTCCAAATGAAGCAATTGAAAATAGTTGGCTTCACAAGAGTAGGCTGTGTCCACAAGCTAATTCAAATGAAACTGATTAGATTTAAATGGTTCAAAATGATTTTTGCTCATGAACTTTGCTTGCCTTAAAATAAATTGGAATTACATCATCCAAATACGTTGGATTAACATAATTTAAATGTTAGAAATGTGTCAATTTAATTAAGTTGCACCAACAATGTAATTTAGAACATATTTGATGGCCTTTTAGTGCTGAACTAACTTACTCTGTAATGCTGTAATTCCACTCAGTTGATTTATGTTGAGACAACAAAAAATTATTAAGTTAGCTTATTAGCTTTTACAAAATTAAGTTTATTGAACATAGAAAAATAAGTCCCCCCAAAAAACCTGAAGTTTTTTTCCTGTTTCCTTGGTCTGTTAAACATTGTTTGGGAAATATTTTAAAAAGAATATAAATTTCATTGAAGAGCTAATGATTTTGATTTCAACTCAATCTCTGACCCATCCCAGGTCAGGCCACGAAACTGAACATTGCATCACTGAGACTAATCTTTTCATTTGCCATCTTTAAAGTCCATCTTTGATGAAAAATATAGTTTACAGAGTCTAGCTCCATCTTTCCTGGCCTCCTTCGATCGCTAACCCGCTTAGCTCGTGGCCCACCATCTGTCTTATGGTGCGTTTTCATGCGCTCAACCATGAAATCATTCACGCTAGAAGCATGTCTTCAGTAAAGCCTCCTCTCACGGCGACTGTTCGCTTCATTTCTGACACCCAGCATGAGTTCATCGGGACGCTTCTGTCCCAGAGTCACACTGCTGGTGCTTTTACCCTGCCGTTGCCACGAAACAGACTGTTTAGATTCACTTTTTGCTCTTGTTTGTGCACAGAAATACTGTTAAGTGGAGTTGATTGCTGTTCCAAAACAAATAAAATAGCAATGCTTCCTCACTAATTTAATTTTGTGTTTAATGAGCTCATATAGACAACACATTATATTAATAAGTTCACTTATTTATTTTCCTTTGGCTTAGTCTCTTTATTTATCAGGGGTTGCCACAGCGGAATGAACCACCAACTATTCCAGCATATGTTTTACGCAGCAGATGCCCTTCCAGACGCAACCCAGTACTGGGAAACACCCATACACACTCATTCACACACAAACACTATGGGCAGTTTAGTTTATTCAATTCTCCTATAGCACATGTCTTTAGACTGTGGGGGAAACGGAGCACCCGGAGGAAACCCACGCGATCTCTAGGAGAACATGCTAACTCCACACAGAAACATCAACTGACTCACCAGTGGCTCAAACTAGCGACCTTCTTACAGTGAGTGGACAGTACTAACTATTGAGCCACCAAGCAGCCCTTATTGATAGGTTTATTTCATGATTTTTAATTTTTGGAGCAAGTACATAACCAGCCAATAGGGATGCCCAGATCTGATCACATGATCAGAAATCGGGGCTGATCACTCGGTTTTAGACTCAATCGGAATCAAACTTTTCCTCCCGATCAGGACTCGAGTATATACAGTATGTATGTATACATATATGCGTTGGCACAGAGGTAGAAGTGTTTCTGGACTTAGCAAGCACAAAGAAACAGCAACGTGTGCGGCATGACATCACTTAATTGCAAAGACGCTATTGGTTAAATGCCGGCAATTTAGGAAGCAGCTTGAAGCGGAAAGTGCGAATACATAAGCGGCCTGGAGGTATTATAAAGTTGATGACGACAGCATTGCCATTGCCAACATTGTGAGATATGTAAACTTGGCATTGCAAGAGGTGGAAAGGAAAAGGATACATTTAATACAGCAAACCTGATAACCCAGATAGCATACAAATGTGGGCCACTTTAGGCAGTTATGCTGCAGTGGTGGCCTTTTTCGGCCCAGACAAAATAAACGTGAGCCTGAGGTGGCCCACCTGTACAATGGCGAAGGGGTGCCAAAGATTCGAATTAATAAAATGGCTATTTAAGGTGAAGATTTGGCTCTTATGGCAAAATGTAATCTGAATGTGAGCCTAATGTGGCCCATGTGGAAAATGATCAATTTGGCCCAAATGATAGAGGACAAATGTGGGCCACAGTTGGCAAAATAGTGGCATAGTCATTTAAGGGTAATCTGGGTCTAATCTTAAAGTGGCTCAGACGTGTAAGTGCAAATGTGGCACAGTTACCTTAAGACAAATGTGGGCCACGTTTGGCAAATATTTGGCACAGTAAGCTCTGGCTAATTTGTCTGTGAGCCTAATGTGGCCCAGAGAAAATATGGCAAATGTGGCCCAGTTATTTTAAAACCTATGTGAGCCACTTTTGGAAAATATTTGGCACAGTAAACTCTGGCTAATGAAGCCGTTAGCCTATAGTGGCCCAGAGAAGATATGGCAAATGTGGCCCAGTTATCTTAAAACATATGTGAGAAACTTTTAGCAAATATTCGGCACAATAAGCTTTGGCTAATGTGGATTTGAGCCTATGGTGGCCTAGAGAAGATCTGGCAAATGTGGCCCAGTTATCTTAAAACATATGTGGGCCACATAGACTAAAGTCACCATCATGGGGAAAGGTGTTTGCTTTAGTTGAACAGAATTATGAAGGTTTATAAGCTAAAAAACTCACTGAGACATCAATAATCAGCGTATAATCCTCAACAATGGTGACAATTAAAAAAATTAACATATAATAAAATAATACAAATAATAAAAACTGGAGCATCAATAAGCTATTTAATGTATTCATACTACAATACATGCTGGGATTTTTTTACTTTGCCATACCCAGCAAGTGTAAGGTGCAGGCCAGATCTGTGCCAGACTAAAAGCAAACTGTGACCCAGAATAGCGTCAGTTCTGGTTAATTAGGTTGAATTCTGGCTGATATGTGATATTGCTATGGCTTAATTGCGGCCCAGATCTGGCAAACAGGAGCGGACCGCCCAAGTGGCATCATTCCATGCGGTATGTGGGCCGGATGTTAGTGTGTGGTGTGGAGTGGATTTCAGCCACATGAATTTTGCTAGCTGGAAAGACACCTCGAAAACAAATGTAGAATCTTGATTTGAAATTCCGTCTCGCAACTATTTCACAGAGAAAGCTCTGTCAGCCCTTTATGAGAAGATTTCTAACAAACTACTTGTCCTGTTATAAGATGTACCCCATTTTTCGTTCACCACAGACATATGGAGTTTGGCCGTATAGCTCCAATGTCATTTCAAATAAAAAACATTTACACTTTCGTGTATGAAATGATGCAGTTTTATATATATATATAAATATATATGGCTGTTTGGCCCCATAACAAATGTAGAACTTGTAAAATTGGCGTCCTGCAGTGCTATACTCCATTTAAAACTATTACACATTTTGCTAATGATTTTATAATCATTAAGAATGCCGTTTAAGTGCCTCATATTAATTTAGACCTACATGGAATAATTGCACTTTAAAAATTCATTTATCACACTCCAGGACCATTTAAAATGAGCTAATGAAGGCTAAAAGGGTAAAGAAAAATGGCGAACACTTAAAGTAACTAAAATATTCATATCAATTTCAACCTCAGATACATTACAATATATGCTTTGCATTTATTTGCATATGATTATAACACACGCAGTTCTTCAGCTATAAAAAAGAGATAAGAGGTGTGGGAGGGATTCATCTCATTTCCATGAATTAAAAAAATATATTTTGAGCGGAAGGGCATATTAAATAACACAAACTGAGCATGAACGCAAAGCCTAGGCTGCACAAACAAGCCAAGAAATCAAGAAGCAGAGTTTAATTTTAATAGTGTTAAAAACAACAGAGCGGAGCGCACGAGGTCATGCTTTACGCACCGATCTCCGCTCTAATGCTTTGTGTTGTTGCACTCATTATCTGAATGAACTCGGCAATTATATCAAATATTCCACAGCTATTCCACTGTATTATCTATATGAGCTCATTAAACACAAAATGGAGTTTATAGTCTGGAAGCATTGCTTTTATTTGTTTTGGAACAACAATCAACTCCACTTAACAGTTTGCATGTGCACAAACAAAAAGCAAAAATTAAATCTAAACACTGTGTCGTGGCAACAAAATTGCATAAGATGGTACGACTTTAAAGCATGCCGTTACATTAAACCTGCAAGTACACTGGAAAAAAAAAATAGTTCATTAGATTTATTACATTTTTTTAAGGTAAATGGTTGCAAACAATGGATATGGGCTGAATTTAAACAAACAAATTAAGTTGAACATTACTACATTTAATTTGTTTGAATTTAGCCCATTAAAATTGTTTTGTAATCACTTACCTTAAAAGAGATCAGTAAATCCAATAAATTTTTTGTGTGTGTCTGTAAAAAGTGTTGCCTTACTTAAAAATTTAGAGTAAACCCATTGGCTTAAAAGTGACAAGTTGACTTTACTACATACTATATATATACATATATTTATACTACAGTTCTGTCTGGTTCTTGAATCTGATTGGGTGATAGTCGTGATATATTTAAGTAATATCAGCACCCGTACAGCCTCTTTATTGTGTATTACTCCGCCCACATACAGCCAGCAAAAAGCAGACACTACAGATCTAGTTTAAAAGATGCTTGCTCAGCTGTGTAGCTGTCAGCTTATGATTTGAATCCAAAAGAAAGTAGTTCCTCATACAAAAGGGTTTTTGAGACTCTGCGTGTTTGATTTAGTTTTTTATATACACAATTATGCTGTCAAACTGTTGTATAAACGCAATATCACACTCGTAGCATATGTATACTGCTCATTCACCAATGTCACTTTAGGGCTAGTATTTGAATGATTCTATAGCGTAATGACTAAAGTGAGGACAAAACAGGTGATTTTGCTTACATTTTAGGATTATAAGGCTGAACAGCATGAACAGCCATCAGTCTAGAAACATTTCCCAGTATATCTTACTTTCCCAGTATAAACTTACCAGATTATTGTTGTGTTTGCGATAAATAAAATTGATAAACACATGCAGGCATTTCTTCTTTCTTCTTTTTTTTTTTTTTTTTTTTTTTTTTTTACTGAACTAGTCTGCAGTAACGAAAATAGGAGACTCATAAAAAAAGATTCCAACCAAAAAGTAACTCAGGGTTATACAAAGAGTGGCCAACACAAAATACATATATTGCTGATATGCGAGTATTATTTCACACTCAATACACTACAATTACTATGGCTTAAATACAGCACTGCAACATACAAGAGAGAGAGATCAACCTAGAATGTCACTCACCAACTTTATAATGTTTTGATCAGATGTAGTTTAAAAATATGCAGATCTTTCTCCTCTAAGGGCTTATTATGTGGTTTCTGTCACCATCTTATGGATGGACACCAATTGTCTTTGCTTTGCTCAATGATAGGCTGATGGATGCTAATATGCTGTATCTCAGAAATGGTAAATATTTAAAATAGACACTATACTTATAAATAAACTGCATAGTTGCAATCTAAACAGCTACATTCACTCCTAAAAAAGCCTAGAAAGTTATCCAACAGCTGCAAAATTTGTCAAACTGTAGTGATATTGATCTGCTCTCACTCGATGTGGGCAGAGTAATAAAAAAGGGTGAAGAGGGTGTACGAGTGCTGTTATTGCAGAATATCACATGGCTGTCAGCCAATCAGATTCGAGAACCAGAACCATATATAAATCTATATAGTTTCAGCATCGATATCACAATTTGCGCATCTGCAATAAGCAAATCGCAGGATATGTAATGTTGAGTATGAATTATTGAGTTAAGTCTGAGTTGACTGGGTGCAACAGAACTCAAGGGATTCGGAAAGTTTAACTACAATAGACTTAAAGTTTATCATTTGCAGTTTTATTTTGTTAGTTTTTTATGACAGGTTTTGTTTGTTTGTTTGTTTGTTTTTTCTTACTTGTTTCTAGTGCAAATATCTGCATTTCAAAGCAACAACAAGATTATTTCACTTCCCCATTGGCATATTATTTTGCTTGTTTAAGGAAAAACTCTTTTGACTCAAGGTGTAAACAAAACAATATTTTTCTTGATTTAAAAATGTTAAATATAATTAACTATAAACAAGACAAAGAAAAGCATGTTTTGCATTGTGATTATTTAATTTCTGTACCTGAATACAGTTAGACTTCACAGAAAAATGCCAAATAGCTGTTCAAATCATATTTTAAAACTGTATTCATATGGCAATATTTATTGCAGAAAAAAATCGTAATATCAGATTTTTCCAGTATTATGCAACCCTACACTGTAAATAAAATACGTAACTTTACGGTTTATTTCCAGCAGCTGGGGTGTCGGGAAAAAAGTAAACTAACGGCCGTTAAATTACAGAAATTTACTGTAAAATAAAGTAAATTTACTGAAATTTAGTTAAATTTTAATTTCTGGTAAATTTCTGTAACTCAACCTCTGTTATTTTACAGTTAATTTCTGTAATTTAACGGTCGTTATTTTCCTTTTTTTTCAGCATCCCAGCTGCTGGAAATAAACCGTAAAATTACAGATTTTTTTACAGTGTAATATTTACCAGATCAGACCATTATAGAACGAAACAAATCACATTTTACTCCAACACTTACCTCATGAATCTAAAACAAAGAGTTATGATTCAATAAATAAAAATCTAAAGTTTCAAATATGAACGTATGATTATGCTGCTTGAAAACTTTAGATATTTACAGTTAGTCTGGACAGAGGACAGTATATGGACATAGTTAACCTGCAGTATTGTGTACTTTTCCAAAAGTATGTGTACAATACATCTTCAATGAAGTGTATTTGAGTATTTCTTAAGGTTTTGTGTTGTCCATGAATAGTGTGATAGACACTTTTTTCACACAGAAATGGTTGTTTTGTTTTTTCATGGAGCCACTTCAGTTGGGAGTCCCATGACAAATATACAGTGAGGCTGTACTCCATTAGACACCATCATAGGTGTGACAAATGAATGGATGGCCGGGCAGCTCGATGCCTTACGCTCGCCTGCGCTCAGAAAGGCTTTGTGCTCCGAGATGAGCGATTCCCCCCCTGAGGGGCCATTCACTTCTAGTCTGTCCCGGCCCATCTTCAGCGTCCCTCCACAGAAACACTTTGACAGTAATCCTGTTCCTATTGTCCTCTAACCTGAAGAAGCTGTCAAGGCCTTCACTGCTCCCTACTGAGCTCAGGGTTACAAGCACTTTATTCCACACACTCTCCATGCACACTAGACCTTAGATATTTCGGACCAGTTTTCAGGTCACTGTAAAGCCGAGCAAATGTTCTGACTAACACTTTTTAGCTGACTGGCTCGACATGCCAAAAAAATGTTCAGGACGTCTGACTGATTCAGAATAACAATTGTGAGAAAAAAAAAACTTGCAAACTTGGAAAGTTTTACTTCAAGTGCATCGTGTTACTTCACCTCGTTTAGAGCGTCATTATGGGTGTTTTACTTTACAACTAACGTGATTTAAATAATGGATCTGCAACAGAGAAACTAGGTTTGAGAAACACTCCTTACTACATCGTTCTTTTCCCAAACGATGCATCGTACTATGATAGCTCAGCCGCGAGTTAAAGGGCACCTAGGTTACCCCTTTTTTTCAGATTTAATATAAGTCTTTTGCGTCTCTAGAATGTGTATGTAAAGTTTTAGCTCAAAACACCCATCAGATTTTTCATAATACCTTTTACAAGATCCTGTTTTATACATTTTTCCACCAGGCGGTAGTTTTGTCGTACTGCGCCTTTAAGGCAAGTCCTCCCTGCCTACTGTTTCTACGTGCCTTCCCGCGTGCCTTAATCTCCTCCCTCGGCTGCGTCAGACAACAGACAGACTTAGGCCCCGTTTACACTAATGCGTTTTTGTTTTAAAACGCATAAGTTTTGCTACGGTTACGCCATCCGTCCACACTACGCCGGAGTTCTCGAGCGCCGAAAACGGAGCGTTTCGAAAACGCCCTCCTACGTAAAGTTGCGGTTGGTCTGAAAACCGCTCCAATTGGTCCACCGTTTTTATGTTGTTAAATTGAAAAAAAAAAAAGGACTGGGTGTGTTTATATCACCCCAATATGATGGTCTATACACTATATATACACATATGTCTGTCTAAATAGCTTGAAAAGTAGATTTTTCACCATAGGTGCCCTTTAAGTAGTTGTTTGGGAAACGCAGCCCAGGTTGATCAAAAAAATCTGAAAAATCAATTTGTTTAATTTATGAATCAAACTATTCCACTAGTATGCATGGGTTCTGTACCATTTGTCAAGCAAATAAAAAAAAAGAATTAAATAAAAAAAAAAACAATTCTTAAGCGAGGCAATTTTTCTTGTCATTATTATTCTATGTCTTTTTTGTTGCATTCCATTCCATTTTCCCAAAGCACAGAGTTTGTTAAAATGTCAATACAATACAGTATGCTGCTGCAATACAGGTTTTTTTTTATTATGAATTCATTTCTTAAATTTCCTAAAGTTATTTTTTTAAGTGACCATTATTGAGATCAGTGTTGATTGGACACTTAAAAATCCTTTAATTTACATCATCCTCCAGTGCACTGAAAATATTTTAGCTCAATTTAATATTTCTTCAATTTTGACCCAGAGCAACTTACGGCTAATTCAACTTAAAAGGCAAAGTTCACCCGGAAATACGGGTTTAGAATCAAATTAAGTAAATTATTAGGAGAGCTGTCCCTTTAATATTGAATTACGCTGAGTGTGTGTGTGTGTGTGTGTGTGTGTGTGTGTGTGTGTGTGTGTGTGTGTGTGTGTGTGTGTGTGTGTGTGTGTGTGTGTGTGTGTGTGTGTGTGTGTGTGTGTGTGTGTGTGTGTGTGTGTGTGTGTGTGATGAAGGGTGAAGGGGGCGTGATGAGCATGTCTACGACCGGCCTGCGGGTGTTCGGCCTGTCCTGTGGGCCGCGTTCCCTCACGACCTGCTGTGATAATCCTACACGCGGTGGGATTAAGAATCTTCAGAGCGCTGTCACCCGCTGCGCCGCTCGCTCTTCATCCGACATCTCCAGTTTGCTAGTTAGAGACCCATCCGCTGCCTCTCCTTCCTTCAGCTGGTGAAGAAAATGAGTATGAAGAGGAGCCAAAACCTCCCCGAACCCCTTCTCTAATTACAAAGCGCTCCGCTCGTGTTCACCCAGCCCCATATGCGAGACTGCGGGCAGCATCGGACAGCCAGCCTCCTGGAGCGCAGCGCTCGGCGGGGTGAATCGCTCCCTCAGTCCACTAAGCTCAGGGCCAGAAAAAGCTTCATCTTCTTCCATCATCTCAGAAAGGGACTCGTTTAGTCCTGCTGGGCGACTAATGAGAGGAATCTGGGCCTCGTATGGAATATATTTGCGTTTCCTCCCAGAAGAAGGAACTTGTAGGTTTTCTTGAGGCATTAAATTATAGTTGGAAGTGTAGTCAAATAATGGAGATTCTAACAAGTAATGTCTTTGCAGTTATCACACATTATATATAAATCCAATATATATATATATATATATATATATATATATATATATATATATATGTGTGTGTATTATATATAAGACACGGGTATATATATTGAAAGACACAGGTTAGGAGAGAGCTACAAAAACATTCAAATCAAAGGCTAGAAAAGTTATTTGGAGTGTAATTCGATTTCAGGCTTATTTTTAAGGGGTGTGAAGTTTTTCTGTAGGCACTGTATTATGTATCTATCACTATTACACTAGCGATAATATTACATACACATATCCCTATTACAATAACACTATTTTGTATAGTTATAAAATTGTTGTCATTATTGATATAAAGTGTTAAATAAACATAATTTTGATCTTTTTTACAAAAGAACAGTTTTTTTATTGTTATTTTATATTTGTTATATCTTTAATTTCTAAGTACTGATAAATGCTGGTGTTGTTGTAAATAATTTAGATCTTCATAAAAAATTGTTTTTATCATTTCATTATTACAATGTTTCAATCTTATTATTGTATTTCTTCGATATGTATTTCTTCGATTATTTGTTTCATATAAATAAATAATATATATTTAAAAGACTTTTTTATTTAAAAAACTGTTTATATAAAAATTGTTGTCATTAAATATCATGTTAGTATCACTATAAATACCGGTATACGTCATTTTAATATTTTAAATTCGCACCTTTTAGTTTTTGTCATTTTATTATTATAATTACCATGTTTTGATGTATTCATATATATTGCACACATAAATCGTCTCTGATTATAAATGCTTGTCAGTGTTTGTGGAGTACTTAAAACCCACAGTAATTGCTATATATATAATATAAAAAAATTTCAATTGTTAAATGTTTATTAAAATTTTAAATAATTGCTTTCTTATTGTACGTAGTTTCAAATGAAATTATTATTCCAGTCATTGTTGCTTTTTTACTATTACCATTATTAATTATATTATATATACCATTATATTATTAATAATAATAATTATAATAATATTAGTGTGATTCTGAAGGATCATGTGACTCTGAAGACTAGAGTGATAAAGCCAAAAAAATCTTCTTTAAAATCACTGGTATAAATTATTTAATGAAATGATAAACTACATTTGAACAGCTTTTATAGTGCAATAAATTTTCAAAATGTAATAATTTGTACTGTATTTTTGATTAAGTAAATGCAGCCTTGGTGAGCAGGAGAAGCTTATTTTAAAATATTTAAAAACCCCACTGACCGCAAACTTTTGACCAGTAGTGTGTGTGTTTGTATGTATGTATATATTTATATATACACATATATACATCAAAAACTTATATATACACATATATAAATCAAATGTGCGGTCAGTGGGGTTTTAAAATATTAAAAAAATAAATAAAAATAAAAAATATATATATATATATATATATATATATATATATATATATATATATATATATATATATATACATACATACATACGTGTGTGTGTGTGTGTGCGTGTGTACGTGTGTGTGTGTGTGCGTGCGTGCGTGCGTGCATGCGTGTGTGCGTGTGTGTGTGTGTGTGTGTGTGTGTGTGTGCGCGCATACAGTTAAAGTCAGAATTATTAGCCGCCCTTTGAATTTTTTTTCTCTTTTTAAAATATTTTCTAAATGATGTTTAACAGAGCAAGGAAATTTTACCAGTATGTCTGATAATATTTTTTCTTCTGGAGAAAGTATTATTTGTTTTATTTTGACTAGAATAAAAGCAGTTTTTAATAAAAGTTTTTTTTTTAATTTAAGGACAAAATTATTAGCTCCTTTTGGCAAATTTGTTTAAGCTTTATTTTTTCCAGATAGTCTACAGAACAAACCATCATTATACAATAACTTGCCTTTATTAACTTGCCTTGCCTTTACTTGACTTACCCTAACCTGCCTAGTTAATCTAATTAACCTAGTTAAGCTTTTAAATGTAACTTTAAGCTGTATGGAAGTGTCTTGAAAAATGCCTAGTAAAATATTATTTACTGATTTATCACAAGATAAAATAAATCAGTTATTAGAGACAAGTTATTAAGAGAATTAAGATATATTAAGAGAAGAGAATACAGTTATTTAAATTTTTTATAAATATTTAACAATTTAACATTTGTTTTTTGTTTTTTTACATTTAGTAAACGCCACCTTGATGAACAGAATAATTTTCTTTAAAAAAAAAAACATTTTTAAAAATTAAATAAAACTGACCCCAAAATCTTGACCGGGACATATATGCATTTTGTTTCATTTATTTGTTTATGAATGCAGCATGCATCATATGCATCATCATCATTGCATATTATAGCTGATTCTAGCTCCCTAAAAAACTAACCAACAGATAAAAAAAATAATCTGTTGGTTACTTTGTGATCAAAGTTTCCTCACATCAAGTATTGACCTTGTTCTGATTCAGTTGCCATTGGGAGAAATGACTAGCAATATTAAACGACGGAAACAGTCAAAATGATTGCTCTACAAACAAGTATGTTTATAATAAATATACATAAAAAGTAGAATAGTAAAATAAGAAAGTATGAGTTTGCTAATATAAACAAACTGTTTTTAAACGTCTAAAAATCAATGGAAGCGAATGAGATCGAAAGTCTCGAGCCAAAAAGATTCCAAACGCAGCACCTGCTCGCATCTCAAGAATAAGAAAGTATAAATATTTCCCATACAGACACAGAATATTCAGTTGTATTCAAAACTTGTTTAACAAGCTAAAACATGATTCCAGAAAGCCCAAACTCAGTCAAATCCAGCACAGCAGTTACATTGAATCTAAACAGATCTCATGCTAACTCATCTAAACAAACCCCAAAAACAGCCAGCAAAGTCAATGATATTAAACATTCATCAGTGTACGAGTTAATTCGCATCGGACACAAAAATACAAATTTCAGGAGTTTCAACAGACAGCAAAATTGTAGTATTTGGCCTTGCCTGAGGTTACTAGTAACTCTAGCTTTGGCTCCGGTAATATTGAGAGATTTACTTCATGAAAAATGACTGGAAACAGATAAAGCCTTTCAACATTTACAGTGCGTGCGGAAAGGGGGTCTAAACTGTGAATATTCAGTGACCCCGGACTCTCACTCCTGCAGTCGTGTGTGCTTTTGACAGGGATATATTTCGACTACACCCAAGGAGGGTATTAGGTTGGTGGAAGTAATGGATGTCTGAGCGAGACTGTGTACCATCAGCCAGATAAATGACTGGCTGATGCTTTGGGAGATTTCCAAGTTGCACCGGCAGGCAACTCATTTCTCTTGTTCCTTCCTGCTTTTTCCTCTGAAGCCTCCAGCTGTGGAAAGCCCAGGGTTTGCTGACGGAAGATACGGCTTGTGCTTGAGAAACAACAGAATGATGAACTGAACCGCGGGGAAGATTAGGAATATCCAGAGAGATATGCTGGCTGTGGCGCCGTGAAATATATTAGATATTGTACAGGGTAAATAAATGAAAAGTCTGGTGTGATGTGTAGATCTGGAGATCAGGATTGTGGTATTTTGGTCATTTCATTTATGAGAATAATCATTTTTAACGTGCGGCCAGTTTCACGTTAATTCGGATGTACAAAGAGAATATGCGTGGGATTCGGCATACGCAGTGTTTCATACATCTGAGTTTTTTTACTGCGTACGCACGTTTACAGCTTTGTGCGTACGCAATGTTTTATTATGATTTCATCGCAAGTCTTCGTACATGAGGCCCCAGGGCTGTGGTGTTATGGTCATTTCATTTGTGAAAATTAATCATTTCTAATAGTAATTTTTGTCAGTTTAGATTTAAATGTGAGTTTTGAGCTTAAATATGCAAAATCTTTTTATTTATTTATAAATATATATATATATATATATATATATATATATATATATATATATATATATATATATATATATTTTTTTTTTTTTTTGCATTTTATATTTTAGACTTTTTAGCTTTAAATATTGCAGTTTTCCTTTGAATTAAATGAGTTTGGCTTTATATATTAGGACACTCCATAGATTAATAAGGGTAATACAGTTTTTTTTTCCCGTAAATTAATAATAAAAATAATTTTTAAATAAATTAAATAAAAATATAAATACTTTATTTCATATAATGAATATGCAAAGTTTTTGCTTTTTTATTTTGGATTTTTAGCTTTAAATATTGCAGTTTTTAGTTTGAATAAGAATACGTTTGGCTTTATATATTAGGGAGCTCTACAGAGTAGAAATTCATTTTAGATCATTTTATATTTGAATGAAATTAGTTTTGCTTTATATGTTAAAAAGAGGTATGTTGGCTGATTCGCCACGAAATAAATTAAACATACAGGGGTTTCTTAGGTAAATAACTCAAAAGTCTGTTGTGATGTGTAGGTGTGGATATCAGGAATGTGGTATTTTGGTCATTTCATATTTGAGAACTAATCATTTATAATTTTGATCTTCAACATGCAAGGTTTTGGGCTTTAAATGTTGCAGATTTTATTTTTTATTTCAGTATTTTAGCTTAAATATTGCAGTTTTTACTTTGAATAAGAATAAGTTTGGCTTTATATAATAAGGAGCTCTACAGAGTAGAAATATCCATTGAGATATGCTGGCTGTGGCTCCATGAAATATATTAGATACTGTACTGGTTTTTCGTAAATAAATGAAAGGTCTGGTGTGATGTGTAGATCTGGAGATCAGAGCTGTAGTATTTTGGTCATTTCATATATGAGAACTCATCATTTCTAATTCTTCTTTATGCCATTCTGAGTTTATGTATGTAGTTTTTGCAGTGCTTGTACTGTACATTTTTAATGTAGTATTTTTGTAGCTATAAATATGTCAGTTTTTGCATTTTATCTGAGAAATGTGGCATGTAAGCATGGCGGTTTTGATTTGAATAAGATGAGTTTTGTCTTTGTAGTTTAGGAATGGCTGTAGAGAAATACTGGTTGTGACACCATGAAATAGATTAGACTACAAAAATGTATAATTTGCTAATTTTTTCGTTAAATATGTCAGATTTGACCTCAAATATGGGATGTTCGGGCTTTAAATATGACAGTTTGCATTAGAATAAGAATTCTTGGGTTTTAAACATGGCAGTTTTTGTTATTAACCTAATAACTAAGTTTTTTAAGGAATATTTACAAATTGGCTTTATAAATTAAAAAAACTCCACAGATTATGAATACCCATGGAGATATTTGCTGTGGTGCCATGAAATATATTAGACTGTACAGTTTTTAATAAATAAATGAAAAGTCTAAGTAGCTCTGGAGATCAGGAGTATAATATTTTGGCCTTTTCGTATGTGAGAAGTAATCATTTAAGGAATGCAAAGATTTCAGTTTTTAATTTGATAATTTTTATCTTTAAATATTGCAGTTTTTGCTTTGAATGAAATAAGTTTGGCTTTATATATTAAAAAGAGGTATGTTGGCTGTGGCGCCATGAAATATATTAAATATACAGGAGTTTCTTAGGTAAATAACTCAAAAGTCTGTTGTGATGTGTAGGTGTGGATATCAGGAATGTGGTATTTTGGTCATTTCATATGCGAGAACTAATCATTTATAATTTTGATCTTTAATATGCAGGGTTTTGGGCTTTAAATGTTGCAGTTTTTATTTTTCATTTTAGAATTTTAACTTTAAATATTGCAGTTTTCCTTTGAATGAAATGAGTTTGGCTTTATATATTAGGAAACTCCATGGAGTTGAAATGTCCAGAGAGATATCCTGGCTGTGGCGCCGTGAAATATATTAGATATTGTACAGGGTAAATAAATGAAAAACTGTTGTGATGTGTAGATCTGGAGATCGGGAGTGTGGTATTTTGGTCGTTTCATATATGAGAACTCATCATTTTTAATTCTTCTTTATTTCTTCTTTATTTTTTCATTCTGGTTTTATGTATGTAGTTGAGCAATGTTTGTGCTGTACATTTTTTATTTAATAATTTGTAGCTATTAAAATTGCAGTTTTTGCATTTGATTTAAGAAGTGTGGCCTGTGAATATGTCTGTTTTGCTTTGAAAAAGATGAGTTTTGCCTTCGTAGTTTAGGAATATCTATAGAGAAATGCTGGTTGTGGCGTCATGAAATATATTTGACTCCCAAGAAAAATATTATGGACATTTTTGTGTTACATACAGTTGAAGTCAGAATTTTTAGCCCCCCTGTTTATTTTTTCTCCCAATTTCTGTTTAACGGAGAGCTAATTGTTTTGACATTTCTAAACACAATAGTTTTAATAACTCATTTCTAATCACTGATTTATTTTATGTTTATATAAATATTTTTTCAAGACACTTCTATAAAGCTTAAAGTGACATTTAAAGGCTTAACTAGGTTATTTAGGTTACTAGGCAGGTTAGGGTAATTAGGCAAGTTATTGTAGAACAATGGTTTGTTCTGTAGACTATCGGGAAAAAGTATAGTTAAAAGAGGGCTAATAATGTTGACCTTAAAATGGTTCAGAAAAAAATTAATACCTGCTTTCATTCTAGGCGAAATACAATAAATAAGACTTTCTCCAGAAGAAAAAATGTTATCAGACATACTGTGAAAATTTTCTTGCTCTGTTAAAAAATAAATAAATAAATAAATTAAACGGGGGGCTTATAGGACTTCAACTGTATGTCAGATTTTTTTTTTTTTTTTTATTTTTTGCTTTAGAATAATAAATTTGAGTTTTAAACATGGCGTTTTTAATTATTAACCATAGTTTTTTTAGGGATATTTACAAATTATGATAATCCATAGAAATATTCTGTAGCACAATGAAATATATTAGACTGTACACTTTTAATAAATCTGGAGATCAGGGATATGATATTTTGGTCCTTTCATACAGTATGTGTACGAAGTAATAATTCGAGGTCAGTTTTAACCTTAAATATGCAAAGATTTGATCATTTTTAGCTTTTAATGTGGCAGATTTTGCTTTTAATATTAGAAGATTGGGTTTTAAATATGGATGTTTTTGCCTTAAATATGAGACATTTGGGATTTAAATATTAAATATATTATTTTGGTTTGAATAAGATACATTTAGCTTTATATATTAGGACGCTCCACAGATTAGGAATATCCAGAGAGATATGCTGGCTGTGGCACCATGAACTATATTAGATATTGTACAGGGTAAATAAATAAAGTCTGGTGTGTTGTGTAGATCTGCAGATCAGGGCTGTGGTATTTTGGTTGTTTCATATGTGAGAATAATAATTTCTAATACTAATTTCTGGATTTAAATGTCAGTTTTGACCTTAAATATGCAACGTTTGGCCTTTAAATGTTGCATTTTTCATTTTCCATTTGAGAATATTTTAGCTTTAAATATTGCACATTTTGCTTTGAATATGAGAAGTCTGGGCTTTAAATATTGCAGTTTTTATTTCCAATTCAGGAATGTTCATGTTAAAATATGGATGTTTTTGCTTTACACAGCGATATGCTGACTGTGGTACCATGAAATATGTTTCTATCTATTTTCTTTTATTTTTAAACTTAATTTGTTTTATTTAATTTTATTAATGATTAGTAGAGGAATTAATGATTTGGTTCATTCAAATAAAATTTATTAAACAATATAATTTAATCAATTTTAGTTTGTATTAATGATTTGTTTCTTTCCAATAAATCATTTTTATTGAATTAAATTTAAATAAAATTTCATCTTATTTCATTTCATTTTAATCAGTGAATCAATTATTTAATTTCAGTTTGTATAATTTAATTGTATTTTATTTAGTAAATGAATTATTTAAGACCAGTAAATGTTATTTTATTTTAGTTATTAAATCCATTATTTAAATCAACTACATTTTATTTTATTATATTTAATTATTCAATATCATAAAAAGATATTTTAGTTAGTAAATCAATCATTTAATTCAAGTTTATTTTATTTTATTATATTTAATTTTGTTTTATTTAGTAAATCAATTATTCAATACCAGTAAAAAAATATTTTAGTTAGTAAATCAATTATTTAATCCAAGTTTATTTTATTTTATTATATTTAATTTTATTTTAATTAGTAAATCAATTATTCAATACAAGTAAAAAATATTTTAGTTAGTAAATTATTTTTTTAATTCAAGTTTATTTTATTTCATTTTATTTGATTATATTTTATTTTATTTAGTAAATCATTTAGTCAATACCAGTAAAAAATATTTTAGTTATTAAATCATTTTTTAAATTCAAGTTTATTTTATTTCATTTTATTATATTTTATTTAGTAAATTAATTTTTCAATGCCATTAAAAAATAATTTAGTTAGTACATCAATTATTTAATTCAAGTTTATTTTATTTTATTTTGTTATTTTTCATTTTATTTTATTTAGTAAATCAATTATTCAATACCAGTAACTTCTATTTTATTTTACTTTAGGTACTGTATTTGCACAAGCTCATTTTTCAGGTTAATTTAGCAGATACTGTGGATGTATTTAATTTTATTAAATAATTTAATTCAATTAATTTTAGTTAGTAAATTAATGATTTGTTTCTTTTCAATAAATCTTTTTTGTATTAAATTAAATATCTTCCTATTTTATTCAATTTTAGTTACCAAATCAATTATTTAATTCCAGTAAATTTTATTTTATTTTTAGCCTAGCCTAACATTTTTGCTAATTAATTAATTTCTGGTGATACCACACATTTTTGGTTTGGATTGTATCACAGCTCTGTGGTCATGGTTTACATTGGGGGGGAAAATCATCTATTGTCACACTTAAATAAAATGTAAAAATACAGTGTAACTGACTTTACACAGCAAACACACACACACATACACACACACAAACACACACAGATTTCCAGCCTGTTGTTTCTTCATCCTGCAGACTGTGGCTGTATGTGCTCTACATGTACTGTAAACACTGCTTCATTCAGCTCATAATGAAAAGGAAAGCTCCGGCGCGTAATAAAGTCTCGGCCGATCTTTCCCTGGCCGCTTTGGTAATTGGCGCATGACCTGCTTCGCCGTCGACTTGTAATGTCACAATTTGTGTGTGTGATGCACAAATCCAATTAAGAGGCGTGCTGATGGAGCTGAAGGTGCCCTCTGTATAGATGCAGGCGGATTGAAACCGAGAGATCTGGAAACACAGGAGATCTGGGAGATTGTTAGATATACAGTATCCGTATCTACGCCGGCCCTTTAAGAGCAGATTAGAGGACATGAACAGGAGCTCATGTCAGATGGCATGATGAACAGTGCTGACAAATAGGAAGTGAAGAGTTATATTACTTCAGTATTAAAAATGGTCAAATTCAATAGGTTACCATTTTAAATTCAATTAAATTCACTAATACTAGCCTTTCACATTTGCAAACTGTGTTTTTGTGTGTAGGCTACTTCATCTGTGTTAATCTTTGTTAGGTCCTGATTTTTATATACAGTATACAGTTGAAGTCAGAATTATTAGCCTCCCTGAAATATTCATTTTCAATTTACCGGATAGAAGAGTTTTTTTTAATACATTTCTAAATATAATAGTTTTAATAACTCTTCTCTAATAACTGATTTATTTTATCTTTGCCATGATGACAGAAAATAATAGTTTACTATTATTTACTGTCTACCTGACAGTACTGTTTACCCGAATGCATTCAGAACACATGCATTCAGGCTGCTTTTGTCAGGATTTCACATTTTGTTTTTGTGCTCTCAATATTTAGAGTTGAACAATTTTAGTTCGTAAATCAATGATTTAATTCCAGTTTATTTAATTTATTTTTTAACAATCTTTTTATTGTGATGTAATAAAAATATGACAATATAACATCTTTGTTTTCAATTTAGAGGAAAATACAAAAAATTATGAGAAAGAAAAAAACACTAAAGCAAAAAGAAATAAAAAAGGGGAAAAAGGGGGGGGAGTAAAAGGTTGTTTAAATTAGTAACATTATTTTAGAAAAAAACATTAGGAAGAAATTGTTGAAAATCATCTATAGAAGGCATGCACCAGATCATCAAAATGACAATGGCTTGTTTACATAAATCTTTGGAAATTAAGGGGATACATAAATAGACTAAGTCAATGTCAGTTTATTCGTCTTTTCCTGTTTCATTTCATAAATAGTTGTAATTTAAATTTGAAAAAAGATACAAAAGTCAGAATTATTACCACCCCCCCCCCCTTATTTTTTCCCCAATTTCTGTTTAGATTTTTTTCAACACATTTCTAAACAAAACAGTTTTAATAACTCATTAACTGATTTATTTAATCTTTGCCATAATGACAGTAAATACTATTTTGTGTCTAAAAAACTTAAAACTGCTTTTATTCTAGCCAAAATAAAACAAATAAGACTTTCTCCCGAAGAAAAAAATATTATCAGACATGCTGTGAAACTTTTCTTGCTCTGTTAAACATCATTTGGGAAATATAAAAAAAAAAGAAAACAAAATTCAAAAAGGGGCTAATAATTCTGACTTCAACTATATAAAGGGTGTCCATATTTTCCCAAAAACAGTGCGTTTGCCTTTTAACATGTATGAAATCATTTCTATAGCTCAACAGAAGGACATATTATTGATCCACTGCACAATAGATGGCCTTTCAAGTTGTTGGACGCTTTGCTTGGAGTATACTTATATCGATAAGTTTACGAGTACTGCTGTGGCAGTCAATATTCCCAAAATAAACATGTCCGTTTCATAGGCAGTTTTATAGATCATTTCAAAAATGAACATCGCCGCCTCTTTCCAAAATTCCTGTACCTACGGGCAATCCCACTTACAGTGCAAAAGTGTACCTTTTTTAACTGAGCGTTTGATGCATGAGTCTGGGATGCTTTGGTTAATTTTATTTAACCTGACTGAAGTGATGTATGTTCTCATAATGCAGTTGTACTGTATTTATTTGAGATTACTATTAAATGTTAATGATTAAGCTTTTGTACATATTTCCTCCCATTCATCCAGTGGACTATTTACATTCAATTCTTCTCTCCAGGAAGCCAATTCTGATGATTCTGTCGAGCATGATTCTAACATCTTACTATACAGTAGATATCAAACCTTTTGATTGAGCAGGTTTTGATAAAAGGTCTTCAAGAGGTGTTTTGTAAGCTTAGCCCCTTGATGAGAAATATTTAATTTTATTTAGTAAATAAATTTTTCAATACCAGTAAATGATATTTTATTTTACTTCATGTACTATTAAATTCTGTTAGCAAATCAATCAATTTATGTTAGTAAATCAATTATTTAATTCATATTTATTTTATTTTATTTAATCAATTTTTTCATGGGCAGCACGGTGGCGCAGTGGGTAGCACAATGGCTTCACAGCGAGAAGGTTGCTGGTTCGAGCCTCAGATGGGTCAGTTGGCCTTTCTGTGTGGAGTTTGCATGTTCTCCTCATGTTGGTGTGGGCTTCCTCGGGGTGCTCCTTTTTCCCCCACAGGTCCAAAAACATGTGGCACAGGTGAATTAGGTAGGCTAAATTGTCAGTAGTGTATGAGTGTGAATGAGTGTGTATGGATGTTTTCCAGTGATGGGTTGCAGCTGGAAGGGCATGCGCTACGTAAAACATATGCTGGATAAGTTGGCGGTTCATTCTGCTGTGGTGACCCTGGATTAATAAAGGGAATAAGCCGAAAAGTAAATGAATGAATGATTTATTTATTTATTTATTTATTTATTTATTTATTTATTATTTTTGTATTTATTTATTTATTTATTCATTCCTTTATTTATTTATTTATTTATTCCTTCCTTCATTAATTAATTTATTTATTTATTAATTCCTTCATTTATTTATTTGTTTATTTATTCATTCATTTATTTATTTATTTATTCATTCCTTTATTTATTCATTTATTCCTTTATTTATTTATTCATTCCTTCATTTATTTATTTGTTTATTTATTCATTCATTTATTTATTTATTTATTCATTCCTTTATTTATTCATTTATTCCTTTATTTATTTATTCATTCCTTCATTTATTTATTTGTTTATTTATTCATTCATTTATTTATTTATTTATTTATTCCTTTATTTATTCATTTATTCCTTTATTTATTTATTTATTCATTCCTTCATTTATTTATTTATTAATTTATTTATTCATTCCTTCGTTTATTTATTCATTCCTTTATTTATTCATTTATTTATTTATTCATTCATTCATTTGTTTATTTATTCATTCATTTATTTATTCATTCATTTATTCATTCATTCCTTTATTTATTTATTCATTCATTTATTTATTTATTCATTCATTTGTTTATTTATTTGTTCATTCATTCATTCATTCATTCATTTATTTATTTATTTATTTAAAATTGGTGAATATCTGGTTTGGTCTTTTCTGTTTTGTTTTACTTTATCTATTTATTTAGCACTGTGTCCGTGTTTATCGCTCTATGTGCACTTAACTACAGTATGAATCTCGTTTATTATAAATATAACATATAGACATTTGTTGCATTGCATCTTGCAGCTTTAAAGTCTGCCTTATATTAATGCATCCTTTGATTCACCTTTAGTTTCAAGCAAAAAGTGAATAAAGCAGATGTCTGGAAAGCAGATGTTTTCAAGCACGAGCTCCTTCTTCAGGTTATTCCAGATGACGTGGATGCAACACATGCATTCACACTATTTTAGTGAGGATTTCACATTTTGTTTTCGTGCTCTCAATATTTAGAGTTGAACTTTGATGAATAATGAAGTAATAAATGAAATAATAATGAACCCATGTAAGTTACATATCACCTCTGGAGCCCGCTCATTTATTGATATGACCGTGATTTCTGCCTGTATTCCTGACCAAAGAAGCTCTGAAGAATTAATTTGCAGACAGTGATGAAGCTACAACTACACACACACACACACACACACACACACACACACACACACACACACACACACACACACACACAGACACGCACTGTAATTGAGATGTTCAGAGACTCTATATGCCAAGGTTGGTCTTTTTGCAGTGTTACACATCTGATTCTAATGCTCTTTATATTTGAATGTGAGTTTGAGATCTTGGTTAGTTCAGTTTTATGTATGAAAAGGTTTTTGTTTGGTTAAAATTCAACTAAAGTACCTTTTAAGGCAAGTCATTTCACTTGGTGTCGATCTTTGAAACACCTCTCGGGCACTATGCTCGGGCATTCTGTCTAAATGGGGAAACATCAAATTCTCCAAAACTGCTTGCCAAGCATACGATTTAATTTTATATTAAGAATCACAAATAAAACTAAACAACAATTGTGTCTTAAGTTTAATTTCTAAACGTCCAAATCACACAAAATCTGCAGAAAGTCACATCTGCTCCGAGCCCCTCCCCTGAAGTATTGTCAGTCTTCACCAATTGATAATTGGCTACTGTACTAGAAGCTGGGATTTATTTGCCATATAGCGATCGATGATTAGATCCTGTACTAGTAGGCGGAGCTTTATTCAACATATTTGCTGTGTCCCATTTTGCATACTATCCATCTTAAATAGTATTTGAAACTAGAATTAGTATGTCCCAAATCGTAGTATGTTGAAAGGAGTATATCAAAAGCTCCCGGATGGTTTACTATTTTCTGTAAAAACTCAAAGTGTAGAAGCGTCTATACTCTAACCGCTGATATTGCCCACAATACATTGCGTGTTTTACGTGAATTCGATCTGAACTACAAACGAGGGTACAAATGTGTAAACAAACTATTAACATGATGGACGCGCTAGACCAATCATCAAGTAGAGAGGCTTCGGTAAAGATGTTTGTATGACTGTTAATTAATATCTAGGCCACTGGAAAATATTTAAATCGTGTTTTTTTGTGTTATATTTCATCTGCAACAACAATACTGACGTTATAAAAAGACGCGTTTGGACGTCTGAACGTCTGAATGCAGAATTATCTTTTCTCTGCATGAAAGACTCACGAATGGGATATTGACAGGGTAAAGTAGTATGTCCCAAAAGCTTGTATACTCTTCTGTTACACACTCAAAAGTATATATTTTTCCTTCAAAAAAAGTAGATACCTTTAGGGCGTAGTTTAAGTATGCGAATTGGGACGCAGCTATTGACTGTTACACTTTTCTCCATTCAAAAAGATATGAGTGACATGTCTTGTGTATTCCAGAGTCTTTGATTCAACATTTTTGAAGTGGCACTGAAAAAAATTATGTCTGCAAAATTGTTGAAAACCAATAATGTGTTGAATTTAATCAAACAAATAAAATGTAGTAATGTTCAACTTAATTTGTTTGTTTAAATTCAGCCCAAATAAATTGTTTACAACCATTTACCTTAAAAAAAACTTGTAAATCTAAGGAATCATCTTTAAATACCCTACTGAAAAAACAGCTTAAACCAGCCTAGGCTGGTTGAATGGTTTTAGATGATCGACCAGGCTGGTTTTAGAGGAGTTTTGGCCATTTCCAGGATGGTTTCCAGCCAATTCCAGCTTGGTCTTAGCTGGTCAGACTGGGTGATGACCAGCTAAAACCAGCTTGACCAGCCAAGCCAGGCTGGGAGCCCAGCCAAAACCAGCTATGTCCAGCTTAAACCAGGCTGGTCAGGTGGAAAATGACAAGCTGTATTTAGCTGGTCATTTTCCAGCCTGACCAGCTAAGACCAGGCAGGAATTGGCTGGAAACCATTCATTCATTTATGTTTTTCAACTTTGAATACTGCCCTCACTCAAATTAATCATATATTAATTTATTAATCTTCATTTATTTAACAATTCAGCATCAGCACTAAAAATGATTTGGTTTTTTATTCTTCTGCTGATCAGTTTTATATTTCAGTTTTGTTGTTATAAGTAAATAAATAATTAAATAATTAATACAGAAATAAATAGTTGATATATAAAAAATTCACTAACAAACTTCAAGTAAAATGTCTCAGTTATTTATAAAAAGGCTTGTAGTATATTGAATTAAACAGTATTTTTTAGGGATGCAACGATTCACCGTGAGTCGGCTGAAAATCCATTTAAATATGTGACAATTCAAACCGGTAGAAATGTTAAATGAATCGTTTTAAAAAGAGGGCGCTGTGTTTACAGGCAAAATCTCGCTTTACCTGCACATCAGCAGAGACTAAATGTCTTCTTAAATGTATCACATTGATACTTAATTATACAAGTAATATGAATTATTCACCTTTATAATCATGTTTAGCTCCTGTCTCTATCCTACTTTATAATTAGTTATTTAATAATCAGTATTTTATGCCAGTGGTCAGTCTCGTTAAGCAGAAGGCCTATTGGCCACCTCTGTACACACACTACTCTCTGGTTTAGGAAAGGCTTTCCTCTCCACTCCAGCCACCTCAGCCCCAGTGAAATCGTTTTTTTTTTCAGCAGAGGACATTGTAAATGTGCAAAGACCTCAACTTACAGTATGCCAGAAAACATAGATATGCGAATAATTCAAAAATCCCAGCACCGTCACAGTTTGAGTTTGTTTATATTAATGTCTTCTTTAGTTTGTATTATTCTTTTTTGTTTTTAAAATAACTATTAATTTATTTACGGCAGAAAATATATTATTTTGCAAAAAATGTGCAGCATTTAAGATAAAATGAAAGGGCTCTTGTTCACCTTACATTTGTTTCATATAATTTTGTTTAAAAATCGTGACTAAATCGTGAGATTAGTAGCGTGAATTGTATCGAATCGTGAGTCAGGTCAATCGTTACATCTCTAGTATTTTTATGTATTTATTTTGCTGGAATCATACTGTTACTTGATGTACAAAATATTTAGCTATACAATGCTAGAATTGCAGGTAATATCTTAAACTTTTAAAAAATATTTTATCTCTTTATAATTAAAAAAACATAATTGATCATAAAAAAAATAAATATCATATCCCGTCAAAAGTAACGACTGACTTTAAAGAAAGCCAGCTCCACGTTACTCGTTAGATAAAAAACTGATAAACAGTTGAACTCAAAATTATTCGCCCTCCTGTGAATTTGATTTCTTTTTCAGATATTTTCCAAATTACAGAGCAGGGAATTTTTCACAGTATATCCTATAAATTTTTTTCTTCTGAAGAAAGTCTTATTTGTTTTAATTCGACTAGAATAAAAGCAGTTTGTATTTTTTTAAACCATTTAAGATCAATATTATTTGCTCTCTTAAGTAATATTTATTTTCGATAGTCTACCGAACAAACCATCGTTATACAAAAACTTGCCTAATTACCCTATCCTGCCTAATTAACCTAGTTAAACCTTTAAATGTCACTTTAAGCTGAATACTATTATCTTAAAAAGATCTAGTCAAATATTATTTACTGTCATCATGACAAAGATAAAATAAATCAGTTATTAGAAATGAGTTATTAAAGCTATTATGTTTAGAAATGTGTTGGGAAAAATATTCATTGCTTTAAACAGAAATTGGCGACAAAAATATACTGGGAGGCTAATATTTTTGTCTTCAACTGTATATCCATATTTTCATAATACTGTAGGGCATCTTTAAAATAAATGAAGGTTTGTTCAGACTGCTCTGTGTGATGGTGTGCAATGATCTCCAGATGCAGTGAGGTTACAGAGATTGACTGCAGGACACTGACTCTTCACCCACATCCAGCGCTGATTATCTAGCAGTAAATAATCCCGAAGTTTAATTGCGGTGGCGTGTGAGAAACACTGAGCGTCAGTGATGTCTCTGTACAGGGCCGTAACCTCAATTACCAAACGCTTTAATGTGCCTCAAACAAGATTCAGCCTGCAAATGAAGTCCATCAAATGCTGGTTATTTATTGTGACGGGCCACAGAGGTGCACGAGAGTGTGTCTTATTCTGCTGTCAGGATGAAACACATCTGTTTTAATGCTGTTTATTTTCTCTGAATAGTGATACAGTGAGTTCAGTTCTCAATGCATGCAGCCACGAGTTTAGTACATAACACAGAGGATTAAATGAAACAGAGTTTTTAATTTAATTTAATTTAATTTAATTTAATTTACAACTATAAAGGGATAGCACGGTGGCTCAGGGATTAGCACTGTTGCCTCACAGCAAGAAGGTCACTGGTTTGTCCCAGCTGGGTCGGTTGGCAGTTTTGTGTGGAGTTTGCATGTTCTCCCCATGTGTTACAAACCTATGTTTGTCTTGTCTCATCTGTTTTTGTTTGTTTTTTTGTTTTGTTTTTTTTTTGTTATTGTTTTGCTCAGAACACATCCAATTGGCCACTTCCAGCTTGCTTGATCCTGATTGGCCTACAGTGTTTTAAAAAGCCATGACACCACTTCCTTGGCAGCCATCTTGTTTTTGGTCACTTGCATGTGTTTGTTGAAATCTTTGAATGTGGTATAGTGCAGAGTTTTTGGATGTGTTAGGACTGGGAATATTGAGATTTGTGAGTACTGTTTGTTTTGTTTGACTTCTGAGATTATATTGAGAAATGTGAGTACTGTTTGTTTTAGTGTTTGCTTTGTTTATGATACTTTGTTCCACCGGCTTGTTTGACCTTTGTTGCCTGCTGACATTGATTTTGGATTGTCCTTCAAATATGGTTGCCTGTTTTTGTAAATAGATTGTAAATAGTGTATATATTGGGATAGTAAGGAGTTTGACGCCATTTTCTCTGTAAAACCTGTTGGCCTCTGTTTTTGTGTTAGGTAGTTAGGGTGGTGAATTGTACTTTCTTTTCTTTTCTTTTTGATCAGGTAAGTTAGAGATTTAATATAAAGGAATTTTTGTTTGTTATTTTGGCCTTGTCAGCTCCCGAATTCAAACCCCAATAAATCTTTGAATTCATTTTTATTGTCTTGTCTTTCATGTTGTGCACCATCCCTAGACGGTGCGTAACATGAAATTGGGGGCTCGTCCGGGATTTGAACCCGGGACCTCTTTTCGCATAGTTTTCCTCCAGGTGCTCCGGTTTTCCTTACAGTCTAAACACATGCGCTATACTGTAAGAGAATTGAGTAAACTAAATTGGCCGTAGTGTATAAGTGTGTGTGTATGAGTGTGTATGGTTGTTTCCCAGTGCTGGATAGGCATCTGCTGCGTAAAACATATGCTGGAATAGTTGGCGGTTCATTCTGCTGAGGTGACCTCTGATAAATCAGAGACTAAGCTGAAGGAAAATTTATATTTAAAATATTTATATTTATATAATAAATGATAGTTAAATAATTGTCTGACAACGTTATTGTAGAATAAAATATAATGAAGGAATAAAATATTTTAGAATTATTATTAATTGCTATAAAAATATAAATATGAATTAATTAAGTTATTATTGATTGTACATATTATTACATGAAATTACTGTAAAATTACTCTTGAAATAACATTTTTTATTCATTCATTTTCGGCTTAGTTCCTTTATTAATCTGGGGTCGCCACAGCAGAATGAACTGGCAACTTATCCAGCACGTTTTTTACGCCGTGGATGCCCTTCTAACCGCAACCCTTCACAGGGAAGCAACCATACACACTCATTCGGGACTTGAACTACCATCTTGCTGTGAAGCGACATTGCTAATCACTGCGCCAGCATGCCGCCCAAACATGAAACCATATAGCAACTTAATGTTTACTAACATAAATAAAGTAATATTAATATTAAATTAGAAATTAAGCTTAAAACTAGTAAAATAATGAAGTAAAAAATCAAAATAAAAGTGATACGTAAAATAAAATACTTGTACATATTATTAAATGAGAACTTGATTTTCATTCATTCATTTTCTTTTCGGCTTTATTAATCAGGGGTCGCCACAGCAGAATGAACCGTCATCCAGCATATGTTTTAGGCAGCGGATGCCCTTCCACCTGTAACCCAGTACTGGGAAAAACCTTGTGATTTTATTCTAAATAATAATAAACAAAATTCCATACAACAATTTCAAGTTCACTTGTTTTTAAATCAGCATGAATTGATTTGATGTATTCATAGTTTTTAATGCCTCTTTTCTTTGTTTATGCTGCAATAATATTATGGCACATTATTTTTTGATGTAAAGAATGTTTGTTATATTAGATTTTTCTTTATTTGCTTCATTTACATGCCAGATGCCATGTGCTTTCATAACAAAGAGCACAATGAAAAGACGTCTTTCTGTTATCCTTGAGAATAAAAGTTGAGATGCATCTCCCTTTTATTTCCCAAAGTAAAAGAGAAACATTCCTTTAGCAAATTAAATACTTTTGAAACTATTACATGCATTGAATTTTTTATGCATATTACTGGATTAAAGCAATAAGCCACTAGAGAGAGAGAGAGACAGAGAGAGAGACAGAGAGAGAGATAGAGAGAGAGATAGAGAGACAGAGAGAGAGAGAGAGAGAGAGAGAGTTACAGTGATTTTACCCCAGAAAAGGGGTGTAATTAGGCATGACATGAAGCTGAAAACCCTCTGAACTGCTGTAAAATCATTAGAGGGCCTCCTGGCGCTCGTTTCTTTTATAAAATGACAACAGCAGTCATATGGAAGATGTTAATAATTATGAATTAAATGTATTTGTAGCGAGACGTGCTGGAGGTTCTGTGAACTGTCTCTGGTGCTCCAGTCTCTGGTTGCCAAGTCTTGCTGTTGTTATTGTTCACTAAAACTATTAGGTTACTCTGCACTTGAATAGGACTGCCATGAAACCTTTATAATTATGACATGAATGAGATTTTATGACAAATGTTATTAAGTGTCATTTGCTTGGTTTTGTCATTTTAAATGCAAAGATGACATTGTTTGTTATGACATCTTGGCATAAACAAAAACATCACAACTGGTCTTCATTGTTGTCATGCTATCTTGACATTACCAAGACCGTATAACGTAGGCCCTTGGTTCTCAAACTTTTTTTCACCAAGTACCACCTTAGAAAGAAATTGTCTCTCCAAGTACCACCATAATGACCGGTATTGAAATACAGCAGCGCAGTATGGCTTAATTAAGCAGCTACAGCTCTGCACAGTTCAAAAACGAGGCAGATTAATTCTTAATATTTAGAGTGTTATTATTATCAGCCATTTTAAACATTATAAATAGTTCGAACATTAACACTGCACTGTGCGCACAGGTAAAAATAAATAAAACATGCTTTCAAAAATTATTAAAAATGGCAAAAGAAAACTGCTGTACTTAAATGTAAAGCATTAGCATATAGTAGCCTATTCATCAAAACCTGGAAATGTTCCTTGGACCTCATAAATATAGGCTATATGTCAACATATTCATATATAATATGTTTTTGAAAAATTTTGCAATAGATATTGCATGTATATTTGACTTATTTGTTTATTTTTTGAAATCTAAACATTAACAAGTATTTTAAAAGTATGATTTGGATTTACATATTTAAATTAGAAATTAGATCTGCTAAATTAGAACTGCATGTTAACGTAGGCTTTGTTAGTCAGACAAGAAAGTCGTTAAACCATACCTGTCAACATTGGTATATAAATATATGGGATATCATACGCCCTAACAACCGTTACAAATATGGGGAGGAAATTAGCTTCAAATGATAGAATACATCACAAACATTAGAAATTTGAAAATAAAATTAAAGGTTTTGCCTACTTTAATTATTCAGCGATTTCTCTGCGTACCACTAGAAAGAAGCCTGTGTACTACTAGTGGTAGACGTACCACAGTTTGAGAACCACTGATATATATATATATAAAATATCTTTGTCATGCTTCCAGTGGAACAAACTATATTTATCATTAAAATGTCTCACTGAAAGTGTCATTACTCTGTTAAATGATTTTTAAGAGCATCATTAATATTTCATTTTATTGACAAATTCAGCTTGTTCCACTGTAGTTGAGGTTGAAATATATATATGTAGTATTGTAAAATTCATGACAAATTTATAATGGCTTCATGACAATCATGTTTATGACAAGTTACTACAAAAACATTTGTGATGTATTTGTTCATACAACAGTTCTGTCTGGTTCTTGAATCTGATTGGCTAATAGCAGTGTGATATTCTGCAATATCAGCACTTGTACAGCCTCTTCCCTCTTGTGTATTACTCTACCCACATTGAGTGACAGCAGATCCATAAACTCACTACAGTTTGACAAATATTGCAGCTGTTGGACAATATAAAGTACTTTTCAGACTTTTTAAGGTGATAATGTCATTGTTTAGATTGCAACTGTGCAGTTTATTTATAAGGATAGTGCCTATTTTAAATATTTAGAATTTCCGACATACAGCACGTCAGCATCCATCAGCCTGTCATACTGAGCGGCGCAAAGAGGGTTGACCTTCCGGCCCACAAGATGGCAACAGAGTCCGCATAATAAGTGCTTAGGTGAGAAAGATTCAGCGTAAATTTACAGCGTAAGCAGAGGCCGTTTTGTTTTAATGGACGTCTATTGAGGAGTGGCGTCACTACATAAAATAAACAGCTTTGTGAGGAAATAACTTGTTGATTAATCAATCAAAAGCAAGTTTGCTAATCTTCAGCATGTTTTACATCTAAAAAAAACATTCGTTGTGAACCAAATGTGCATTTTACTTTAATAAAATGTTTATTCTTTTCTAGAGAAGGCAGGGTAGGGAATTTAGCCAGCTCTGTTTTTTGTGAACGCTGACCAGTGATGATATATTTTATGTTTTCAAAGTAAAATAATTAGTAATCTGATTACTTTTTACATGATCGGAATGTTAACGATTCCTCACTGTATACATTTCTTTTTTGTTACATGATCGGAATGTTGACGTTTCTTCACTGGATAACTCAATGAATAAATCTCTTATTTATGTAGATTTTTTGTTTGATTACATTAAATAAGAAGTGTCACTTTAAAAATGCACACATCTAACGCTACAATGAAAGCATTGGATTGCTTTCCTAACTTTTTATGCTCATTTAGGACAAAATTAGTTGTGTTTGAAAAAAAAAAACACACCAAGATCGACATCTATAGAGGTTATTATTATTAAATATGTGTATATGTCTGTTTAAACATGCAGCCAAAACCCAGACTTTCGCTCCGCTTCAAATCACGTGTACAAAATCCGTTTGGGAAACAGCGGCTATTCATTACTATGGAGCGCGTCAGCTGACAGTCACGCACTGCTATATGACTGTTTTGAGGATTGCATAGGAGGGGCAATGGCACCTGTAAGGAAAAGGAAATGGAATCACGCCTTTTTTATATTTATTTCAAAGTGTTTTCATTCCTAAACAAAGCGAAAGCACAGAAAAGACTCACATTTAAGAGCAAGGGGTATCCCTTTGTGGTTTGGTGGTATGGGTTGTGTATAAGGAGGCTCGGCTCTTTAATGTTTATTAGCCACACTTCAGAAAAACACTGTAAAATCAGGAGAAATACGGGAAAATATCTTTACGGGATGTTAGCGGGATAGAACTGTAAAATACGGGAGAATCTCGGGAAAACGGGAGGGTTGACAGGTATGGTAATGTAATCAGATTACAATGTTCCAGTAGTACTCAGTAATTTGTTATCTATTACTTTAATAAAGTAACCTACACAACACTGCTAGTAACGAATAGCTTTTGGCAGTTAAATAGTTGAAAAGCTGTTAAAGTTATTATATATACAGTAAGCAGAGTTAACCTGCAGGTATATAGTATATAGATGATGTCTATGTGCACATGTAGATGTAAACTAACATGTAAAGTATTCAGTAATTTATACAATGCAACTTTAAAATACTGTAACATGCTGCATAACTGTCTTACATTAAAATACAGTTCATATAACAGTTAAATACTGTGTCATTTACAAAAATTGTTATGAGTGTATTGAATGCAGAACTGCCAGCTTTAAGAATATTATTGTTAATGAAAAAAACAAGTTGTGTCAAGTTTTGAAGCAGCAGTGTTGGAATCTCCCGCAAATGACTGAGGTAATGCTTTAGAACAGAAACCTTTGACTCCTGTATTGCAGTCTTCAGTGCGTTTAGAAAGCGTTAGCATGTTTACGCCGCTGGCATGACAGGTGGACTGAACTTGACCTGTGACTGCGGTGCTGTGTTGTGTGAATGTAACGAGAGATAAGCCGTTTGTCAAGGACGGAGGGAGTGAGAAGGTCAGACAGGAGCTGGGAAGTGTCATGTAAATGAGCTTCTGGCTTTATTAGAGACTGTTATTTTTATATGCAGCTTTCCCGCATCACTGCCTGAGCTCATTCGCAAAGCAGCCAATCAGATTCTGCATTCGCGTGTGATTTAAAGGTTCAAGAAACCCTCGAGTACTTCTTTTGAGATTTTAACAGATTTGTGTGTTGAGCATCACTTAAGACAATGTTAATACCTGTAAGCTTTAATTGTGGGATGAACTGGATAAGTTTGAGCTTTTGTCAGCTAATTTCAGCTTCCTGGTTTAAAAAAAATTGGGGGTGGGATCAAAATCGGTGACGTACAGTAGCACAAAGCTGCAAGTGAAGTGATGACGCGTCGGTTTCTCATTATTATTCATAGCTGAGTTTTCTTATCCTATGAGAAGAGCCGGCTTCTAAATTATTCATGACCGACATACTTTCCGTAGGCAAGGCAGATCTGCCAGTGCCAAGCTGTGAGACCCTATGTTGATGACTGTGTGAGATCACGTCCACAGACCCACGACACGCAGTATTTAGACGTTTACTAAGGCTCGTATGTGTTTGTGTCCATGATCAACTGGGTTTGTTGCATGTTTTTCCCCGCTATGCTGCACACATACAGCTTTGCTGTATCGGCCCTGCTGACAGCAAGCATTTTTGTCAGGAGAGCAGTACAATTGGAGAATGGCGGACTTTGTGTTTTATCAGTGGAGTTTGTTCACATTTAGACACATCACCATGCTGCTGTGTTCGCCTAAATCCTCCAGATTACCAGCAGGGCTAATGGTTAAAACAGGCAGGGTAAGAGACCTGCTGCACTGAGTCTGCATTAAGACCCAAGGATTGAGGGAAAAGTCCTCATTTATAGTGTTTATATGATCACGATTATCTTTATGATGACATAAATTGTGGTTATCTGTTTATAAATGTCCGAATAACAAATGTAGCAGGACATTAAATTACTGTTTAATTCTTTGCATTTTAATTTATAAACTATAAAATCAGGCGTCTCCTCAGGGTTTGTGTCTCACTTTGTGAGCCGACTGACAACACTTGTTTGCTCCCCTTCTTCTCCCCTGCTCTGCTGGCCACGCCCACTCCTGCCTTTAATTGCAGAGCTCCACGTCCATTATGATGCATCTTTTGAAAACAAATTCTGAGGTAGACCTGAACTGAAAGTGGGGGGGTTTCATGGCCCTTTAAAGGTTGGCATACTACACAGTCATTTTTCTGTGAAGTTTCATTTTAGGAAACCACACAGATCATTTCTTTTTGCTTGCCATATGTGCATATGAGCGAAAACATGATTTGTTTTGCATGAGTCCCTTTAAATGCAAATGAGCTGGGCGGATGCTATTCTGACTGTCTAGAAACAGCAAAACAAGTGAATCAGAGGCAGAAAATATGTCAGAAATAAAGCACTAAATGTTCAAACCCAGAGCAGCACGGTGGCGCAGTGGGTAGCAAAATCGCCTCACAGCAAGAAGGTCGCTGGTTCGAGCCCCAGCTGGGTCAGTTGGCATTTCTGTGTGGAGTTTGCATGTTCTCCCTGTGTTCACGTGGGTTTCCCCAACAAGTCCAAAAACATTTGGTAAAGTTGAATTGGGTACACTGATATTAAATAACCATAAAATTTACGGTAAAAAAACGGCAGCTGTGGTTGCCAATATTTCACCGCTAAAAACACGGTATAAACCGTAAAGGTATTTCCTCATTTTTACAGTAAACTACCGTATTTCATTCATTTATAGATGTAATATGTCTGTACTTTGAATTACCAACGTCTACACATATTTTGTTACAAAGATAGACACGTTATTACAGCCGTATGGTGGTGATAAGAAAGTTCCATAATGAACTAATGCTCATCACAAACTACTTTTCCCACAAGCAGAAAAGTGTATCAAGATATAGAAGGTGCTCAGTGTCATTCACACTAGGGCAGCAACAAACAATTATTTTAATAATTGATTAATCTGTCGATTATTTCTTCAATTAATCGAAAAAAACTAAAACAAGAAAAGCATTCATTTCCAACCCTTTATTCAAATAAGTTCATCCCTGAGCTGTTTTAATAATAACAATAAAATAAAAAACCAACTAGTTTTGTCCTGTTGTCAATCCAAATGTCTAAAATAAATCTTAAATCAAGATACATACTAGACACATGAAGTAGCATAAGTAATTATGTCTTTTTTTCTAAAAAAAAACCCAAAAAAACACAACATTAAGTGATTATTTGAAAATTATTTGCGAATGGGGTAAGAAAAACAATCCTAAAATAAGTTAAGCATCATCTAATTTTCTCATGCCATTTTTCTTGTCTGTTATTGATTTAAGATTTTTTTAAATATTTGAAAAGTTTGGTGAAGGAAAAATCATGGTTTGGGGTTACATTCAGTATGAGTGAGAGATCTGCAGTGTGGATGGCAACATCAACAGCCTGAGGTATTAAGAGATTTGTGCTGCCCATTACATTATAAACCACAGGAGAGGGCAAATTCTTTATCAGGACTGCGCTCCTTCTCATACTTCAGCCTCCACATCAAAGCTCCTGAAAGCAAAAAAGGTGAAGGTGCTCCAGGATTGGCCAGCCCAGTCACCAAACATGAACATTATTGAGCATGACTGGGGTAAAATTGAGGAGGCAATGAAGATGAATCCAAAGATTCTTGATGAACTCTGGGAGTCCTGCAAGAACGCTTTCTTTGCCATTCCAGATGACTTTATTAATCAGTGACTTGAGTCATTGCAGAGATGTATGGATGCAGTCGTCCTGTACATTATTTCTATTAAGTGACAAGACTTTAGTCTGAGCAAAGTCAGATCTTACTCTCCTAATTAAATAATTAAAAGGCAATTATCAAGGCATGATTATATTTTATTGTGGTAAAATAAGTGTAATCTAGAGGCCTTTGCCTTTCATATAAGCCACTTCTGATACCAAATGATCAACTAGAAGTCAACTTATTATTTGTTTTTCCTAAAACTTGGATGAGCGAGAAGACTCAAGTCAGGTAGTGGCTTGTGAACAGGCCTTTACTTTCAATGGTGTATTCAGAACACCTCTAATATTTAGTTTTGTTTGTTATGTTCTGTACGTCTGTGTCTGCTACAGCGAGTGAACAGAAACAGTGGACTGCTGCAGTTTACACAGGGACGATTGAATATGTGTGGGCTGATTGTTTACACAGGCCGTGGAGCCACATCTGTGTTCAAACACATTATAAAAGTGAATTTTGCATAATAGGTCCGCTTTAATGGAGAGCAGGTTGTGAGCGGGTGAATGTGGGTCACGGTACAGTAGCTCTGATTATTATAGAAGCACTGATAATATCATCATCATCATCATCTCACTGCACAGATTGGCTCTGGATAACATCAGCAGTGGATACATGCATACGCTCTGCTCTCATTATGTGCTTCATTCCTTATTCAATGCATCTCACATTTATTTCATTCCCGGCTGAGTCGCCTCTGTAGTGCACTGGCCTACAAATGCTGAAGAGTGAAAACGCTCAATGGAAGGTTTTAGCTGCGAGTCAGTCAGGTTGAATAATGTAATTGGGTCAGGAAGACTTTTTTAGAAAAAGATATTTGTACTTTTATTTAGCAAAGACATGATATTTTGATCAAAAGTGGCACTTACACTCGAATTCATCTTGAAAGTGTCCATTGTAGAAAATACTAAATCATTGTATAAAAGCATAATAAGAGGGCTTCTGAACATTTGAAGAATAGAATAGTTTTGTTAAGAATTCAGCTTTACATCACAGAAATAAATTTCATATATATATATATATATATATATAGATATATATATAGTTGAATTTAGATTTATTAGGCCCCCCTTTGAATTTTTTTTCTTTTTTAAATTTTTCCCAGAGAATTTTTAACAGAGCAAGGAAATTTTCACAGTATGTCTGATAATATTTTTTCTTCTGGAAAAAGTCTTATTTGTTTTATTTAGGCTAGAATAAAAGTAGTTTTTAATTTTCCTTAAACCATTTTAGTCAAAATTATTTGCCCCTTTCGGCAATATTTTTTCGATAGTCTACAGCAGGGGTTCCCAAACTTTTCAGCCAGTGACCCCCAAAATAACAATGCCTGGGACTCGCGACCCCCAATATCCCCTGAGGTGGTTATAAATACAGAAAACTTGCATGCAAATGCGCACACACACCAATAGACCCAAGTCTGTTCTTCGTTTATTTATGTATGTAAGTGCTGTAAATGTGCCGGAAAGTTTAACCTGGTATTATAAAATCAATCTGCTGCATCTGACGCTATTGCTAAGTCTTTAATATAATGATTACCCCAGGGGTCGAAATCCAATAGAACTAGTAACTATGAGCTGCTATAGTAACTATATAGTAACTATAAACAACTATTTTTTTTTCTTTTCAGTAGGTTATGGATAAAATATGGTAATTCTTATGGTTTAAAAAAAATAAATAGATACTTGGAAATCACCAGGCGACCCCACCTTCATTGTCCTGCGACCCATTGGGGGGTCCCGACCCCCACTTTGAGAACCACTGGTCTACAGAACAAACCATCATTATACAATATCTTATCTTGACTAATTACCCCAACCTGCCTAGTTAACCTAATTAACCTAGTTAAGCCTTTAAATGTCACTTTAAGCTGTATAGAAGTGTCTTGAAAAATATCTAGTCAAGTATTATTTCCTGTCATCATGACAAAGATAAATCAGTTATTAGAGATGAGTTGAAAAAATCTCTCCGTTAAACCGAAATTGAGGAAAAACAAAACAGGGTGGGGTGAATAATTGTGTTTGAGCAATATCATATTAGTAGCAGTGTGATATGGCTGTATATCAGCACTGGTGGGCTGGAGGACGGAGGCCTAAATGGCGTCGCACATGACAGTTGGAAGTATCGCACACCAGACGTGCACATTCGAATGTTATTTAATATGAAACTATTCAAATGGTGCTCTGTGGCGCAGCAGAAATATGAACAGTGTCCTAATTCGTAGCAGTGCGCGGACAGTTGGCGACTTGTGGCGCCGGTGTACATACCCTGATAGAAATCTATTGTTAGAATTCTTAAATGCATGGTGCTGTGTGGAACTACTTTCTTCCGCCATTCATTCACATCTGCAGCTGATGTCAGAACAGCAGAAACTGTTGCTAATCCACAAACGTCACTTTAGAGCTAGTGTTTGAATGATTCTCTAGCGTAATGTCTAATAATGACAAAACAGGTGATTTTGCTCACATTTTAAGATTATAAGGCTGAACAGCATGAAATGCCATCAGTCTGCAGCACAGGTGTCAAACTCAGTTCCAAAAAGGCCGCAGCTCTGCACAGTTTAGTTCCAATCCTAATTAAACACACCTGATCAAACTAATTGAGTCCTTCAGGCTTGTTTGAAACCTACAGGTAAGTGTGTTGGAGCAGGATTGGAACTAAACTGTGCAGGGCTTCGGCCCTTTTGGAACTGAGTTTGACACCCCTGGTCTACAGAGAGTTCCCAGTATTTCTCTGTTGCAATTGGGAGATCACAATAATTAACCCCGAAAAAGCCAGAGCAGCGCAAACAAAAGCAGATTACTATGGTATAAATTCAGCACTACAACGTACAAAAGAAAGAGATCGACTTAGAATGTCGCTCACCTGTTCTATAATGATTTGTTCAGCTGTAGTTTGAAATTGATGTTAAGTCTTATTAATTTATTTATTTAGAATTTTTTAAACAGGAAAAGATTAAAAGATAATGGGGCCTGATTCTGTTTTTCAGCAGGTTCCTGCTTTGCAGAACATAAAAACAGACTCACATCTCATCCATCAACACAGTACAAACAATCACCAAACATATAGAATAGAGAAAAGCAGGCTACTGTCTTAGTGTCTACAGCGCTAGTTGACCATCAGATGACGAGCATGTGATTTTTAAAAAGTCTCAGTGTTGGTATTGTTTTTAGATGTTGTGGGGTTACATTCCAGGCTTTTGTGAAAACATATAAGAAAAATCTCTGTCCGTAACAGTTTTTAAAAGCCGGTACTGGCAAACATCCATTTGTTACAGATCTGGTGGAACGATCAGTCCTTGTGTTGAGTTTTGGTACTAAAGCACAATGGGCTGCTTAGGTAGCGCTATTTAAAATCTGATAGTACAGTTGAATACCTGTGGGTATAATGTAGTTTTGAAATGTTAAAGCATTAGAAAGTGAGAGAGCAATAAAGTGATGTGTTGTCCATCCAGAAAGTCTGTTGTGGATCTTATAGGCCCTATTGTACAGTCCAGCTATTGGCTCCAAGATACCATGTGTTGTGAGAGACCAAACAGGCAAACAGTAAGACAAAGACTATGGCAAGATTATATTTTTCTCCTCTAAGGGTTTAATATGCAGTCTCTGCTGCCATCTTCTGGGGGAATGTCAACACTCTTTGCTCTGCTCACTGACAGGCTGATGGCCATCAACACGCTGTAACTCCGAATCTATAAATGTTTAAAATAGGCACTATCCTTAAAAATAATCTGCACAGCTGCAATCTAAACAACATCATTCTCGTCCGAAAAAGTTTCAAGGTATGTCTATGTTGTCCAATGCAATATTTGTCAAACTGTAGTGAGTTTCTTGATCTGCAGTCACTCTATGTATGTGGGCGGAGTAATACACAAGGGTGATGAGGCTAAACGAATGCTGTTATTGCAGAATATCACACGGCCAACTGACACACTCAAGACTTGAACCAGCGACCTTCGTGCTGTAAAGTGACAGCTCTACCCACAGTGCCACTGCGCCACCTGATTTCTTTTTTTCTTTTTTAAATATTATCCAAAGGATGTTTAACAGAGCAAGATTTTTTACAGTATTTCCTATGATATTTTTTTTCTTCTTGAGAAAATCTTATTTGTTTTATTTCGGCTAGAATAAAAGACATTTTTTTAAACCATTTTAAGGTCAAAATTATAAGCAATATGTATTTTTTTTCTACAGAACAAACCATTGTTATGCGTTTAAAAATGTGTTGAAAAAAATTCTCCGTTAAACAGAAGTTGGAGGGAAAAGTATCAAGACACTTGGATTTTATCTAGCATTTTTGATGCTTGATAATTACTATTATTATGTGTTAAAGTCTTCAAAGTGTCTAGTGTTATATTTGCGCATCTAAATCATCATAAAGCTTCAGTGTGCTAAAGTCATGGAGTGAAATTTTAAAATATTTTTATTTCCTTTTTCTTTAACTCAGGAAGTTACTGATGTAAGGATAAACACTGGTGCGAGCATTCAACAAATGTTCAGCAAATTAAACACTAAATTACGCACGATAAATAAGACAGATGGAAGACAGAGGGAATTTTTTTTTAGGGACAGAACAACCTTGTTCAAGTTTGCTCTTCAAAAGGGAAACATGTCCAATATAAACTCTACAGGCTATCATGGTTGCTCGTCATTATTCGATATCTGCGGCGTCTCACTTGCTGCTGATGCGTTTGTACCTCGAGGCTTCACTTTCTGTCTGCTCTATTCTCTTTCTCATCATCTTCATACCTCGGCTAATGTTGCCTAGAGTGAACTGAAATATTGGCAAAGCTGTCGGCGCATTTATCAAACAGAAAGTGTCTGCGGTTTGCAATTACTTGTTTATGTTTAGCCTGTCAATATCTACAAGAATTGTAAGCGTTTGTCTCCATGTCAAAGAGGGTGGAGCCTCGGAGCCACACCCACTTATTACATCACTGTCATCAACCAATGAAAGTCTAGAGTTGGCAGCTTTTAAAGTCTGTGTCTAGAAAATAGCAGTCGTTTTCCACAGTACATGATGTAGTTACTCTGGGAGTTCTGCAAAAATGCTGAGATGACTTTATTAATTAGTTATTTGAGTCATTGCAGACCATACTGTCCTAATTAAATAATAAAAATCAAGGCATGATCATGGTTTATTATGGTAAATAAGTGTAATCTAGAGGCCTTTGCCTTTCATATAAGCCACTTCTGAAACTAAATGATCAACTAGAAGTCAAGTTATTATTGCGGTTACTTAAACTTGGATAGGCAGCAAGACTTTATTCAGGTAGTGTATTAGTTTTTATAATGACCTTTTGTGGTATGAGCTCTCGATTTAGCAGAATTCATACAGCAGTATTTGTTGAATGTAATATAATTGGCCACTGAAATGCCCTGTATCTGCCAATACTGAGACTCACAGTGTGTTAACAATGTCCTCCGTCTGCTTTCCTCAGGTATGACACCATCACCAATCAGTGGGAGACGGTGTCCCCGCTGCCCAAACCTGTCCACTCGGCCGCCGCCACTGTCTGCGGAGGGAAGATCTATGTGTTCGGCGGAGTGAATGAGGCAGGACGCTCTGCCGGGGTCTTGCAGTCATACGTCCCGCAGACCAACACCTGGAGCTTCATCGAGTCTCCTATGATTGGTGAGAAACAAATTAAGAGTCCTCTTTTCAGCTGAAGGCAATTTGAGGTGAGACACTGCAGGCAAAAACAGCACCTGTGCACTTGCAGAATTTGGCTTTCAATAAACTGTTTATTTTCCCATAGTAAGTTAAAGAAACCATCCAAAATACTTCTTTTCAAATGTACAATTGTTTTTTGTCGCACTATATTAGTTTGTGTCTGTAGACTTAAAGTAAAAAATTCTAAAGGAAAAAAACAACTGTATTATTATTATTATTATTATTATTTTCAAATAGTTGTTTTGCCATTCCCCTAGGGCTAAACGGTCAAGTTTTACCATTTTTAATCCCTTACACCGGCAGTTAGCTCTCTGCAATTCTTACATGGTCGCCCACTGAAGCTAAGCAGGGCTGTCCCTGTCAATACCTGATGGGATACCACATGGGAAAGATAGGCTGCTGTTGGAAGTGGTGTTAGTGAGGCCAGCAGAGGGCGCTTAACCTGCATTTTGTGTGGGTCCTGTGATGAGCAAATCGTACTAAATTTTACGAATTAGATCGTACGAATTAGCCACTAAATCAAAATGTTACGAATTGAGATTGCGTTGGTATCTCTCCTAATTACTCTTGTATATCCTGTAAATAATATTTTAAACAGTGCATTTCTTGCATCTTCCGTAAACGTATATTTTAATGTAAATAATAATTTGAATGTGAAAATATGCCGTCTCAAGGCATCAGTGGTGCAGCTTTCAATCATCGTCAGTGTAGGCAAAGTAAGGCTCAAGAATGGGTCCATCGTTCCACTTGACCAGAGATCAGACGTGGCTTCAAAGTGTGGTAACAGAGCGGGGTGAAGTGACTCCACACACATTAGGGAAAGTAATTGAAAAAAATCGACCTGTAAAAATTAGAGCTATTATAGGTTCTGAATGTCACTTTTCAATGAATCCCCCAGCCCCATAACGTGTTATGACATTGTGTTCTGGCTGCTGCCAGAAGTGGAGTTAGTGAGGCCAGCAGGGGGCGCTCAACCTGCATTCTGTGTGGGTCCTAACGCCCCAGTACATTGATAGGGACTCTATACTGCTCAGTGAGCGCCGTCTTTCGCATGAGACGTTAAACCGAGGTCCCTACTCTCTGTGGTCGTTAAAAATCCCAGGTTTAACCCCGGCATCCTGGCCAAATTTGCCCACTGGCCATCATGGCCTCCTAACCATCCACATATTATAGGTGGCTTCATCTCTTGGATTCTGTCACTCCGTCTCCTCTCCGTCAATCAGCTGGTGTGTGGTGTGCGGTCTGGCACAATATGGCTGCCGCTGCATCATCCAGGTGGATGCTGCACACTGGTGTTGGATGAGACTCCCCCAAAAAATGTGTAAAGCGCTTTGAGTGTCCAGAAAAGCGCTATATAAATGTAAGGAATTATTCAGCTGATCTCCGGGTCTGGTTGGAACACTTTTAGCTTAGCTTAGCATAAATCATTGAATTGGATTAGAACATTAGCATTAACAGGCTGAATGTCAGAGTATCATTGCTCATGCTTTAAAAGTTCCTTGATTATTACCCTGGAATGAGAGTATAGTTCCGTGCATCAGTCTAGAAAATAGCTGCTTTCCATTTTCTGTTGATTTTTAGTACATGATGTAACTACACAGGAGTGAAGCTTATAATAGGAAAAGTATCTAAACTTTTTGGTCATTTTTGAGCGAGATGCTAATGGTCTAATCTGATTCAATGATTTACGCTAAGCCAAGCTAAAAGTGCTCCTGCCACCTTAAAAATTGGTCAAACTCAACTGTTTAACTTGGGGAGTTAAAAAATGAAATATATCCCTCTATTCTGGAGGTTTTTACAAAGGGATATGTTCATACATAACCTGTATAAGTTTATGCAACATAGTACACTACTACATTCTTCCTGGGAAAATAAATAGACAGTGCTCAGCATTAATGAGTACAGCCCATTTTGAAAATGACTTTCTTTTATCCCAGGGTTTCTGCAGGTTTCACAAAGTCAAATTTTAGACTTTAAAGACCGTTATAAATGAAATATCAGACTTATACAAGACTAATTTTTTTTACAGTTGGTCATCTAGAAAAGAGGTTTACTTGCCTCACCCAAAAAGATTTAACTAGATAATTCTTTGCCACATATTTTAAACAATGAATAAACCCGAGATGTATACCTGCACATTTATAACAGAACTTTTCCTCAAAAAAAGAATAAAAAGAAACATATTAGGAAATAAAGTTTGGGTGAAGGTTTTTTTTTTTTAGATGGATTGTTGGTGATTGGAGACATGGATAGAAGAAAATGAAGACTTGTTTAAAATGATTTAAGATCTACAACACAATATTTCAGTAAATTTCAGGCCTAAAATTTAGTTTTTGAAATGTAAGACTTTTAAAGGCCTCGCAGACACCCTGTATCCATTTCTCTGTGAATATGTCATATTTATTGGTGCGTTTAAACAAAACAGATTTATTAAACAAATATTTATTAAAATAATATTTTTGTCACCAAACGTTTTTAGGAATAGAAAGATAATACACTCAAATTCACAAAAAAATTCAACAAAATTGTGTGTGTATATCAAGATTTTTGCTCTTTTTAAAATGTTGATTTAATGTTTTTTCCTAACATTTACATTTGGCTGTGCTTATTTTTGTACCGTTATCGTAAGTTACTTTGTAAGGTTTGTTCCACATTTGCCTTCAGTACTGACTACTCTAATGTACTTGCACACATATAATATTTTAAAGCTTCCTATAAAAAATATTAATCCAAAAGAAAGATTTGTGAGGGGTGTACTGAGCACTGTATCTATGCTGAGCACAGTGTGTGTGTGTGTGTGTGTGTGTGTGTGTGTGTGTGTGTGTGTGTGTGTGTGTGTGTGTGTGTGTGTGTGTGTGTGTGTGTGTGTGTGTGTGTGTGTGTAATTTATTTATTTTTGTGGCTGTTTGCAGTGTTTTCTGAATTATAAAGTAAGAGAGATTTGTGAAATCCCCTCAAGGCTCCTTGACTCGAGTATGTGACAAAAATCTGATGAAGTGTTTCCTGTTTTATTTTTATGTTAGGAATGTATGCAAATTAGTGCATATTTAAAGAGATATCAAGACAGACCAAACATTTTAATTTAGTCATTATTTACCCGCCCTTTACTTGCTTCAGACCTTTACAAGTTTCTTTCTTCTGTTGAACACAAAAGAAGATATTTTGTAAAAGGTTGGACATTTGTAACCATTGACTTACATAGTATTTGATTTCCCTACTATGAAAATCAATGGTTACAGGTTTCCAACATTCTTCAAAATATCTTCTTTTCTGTTAAACAGAAAAAAAAAAATATTTAAAGGAGAGTAAATAATGAGTAAATATTCATTTTTTGGGCGAACTGTCCTGAACTAATGTCTCAATTCCAAATTAAATAACATTTCAGCAAACCAGTTTACAATTCAGTCATTTGAGTATGGTGAGTAATACTAGTTCATCTATTTTTTTTTTTCACTGTGTTCTCCTGCAGTGTCTTGCCTTATAAAAGTGTGTATTGGTCCAGAAGGTGCTTGTGTATTATCTGTTTTATAGGGCTGTTTGTTTGCTCGAGGGCTCAGTGGTAGCATAAGAACAGCAGGACAGATCCTGGAGATCCAGACTCGCCGTCTTCACTTTCAGCCTTCAATTAGCTCCGTGACCGCTGTGCTAGGGCATCATAAAAGCCATTTCATAAACCAAATTAACTTGGTAATTAAATTAAGTTTCATACAGTAGAGGGAACCTGGTTTGGCCGATCATAAACCAGAGATCATTGTCTTTTATTGTTGTTATGGTCGTTTGTACACGAGTGTATTTGAATGTTTACATTTGTGCTGGATGGTTAGGTTATTTAACATTCTGGCCGGTGTTCATTGGTAACAGTAAGATACAGGTTTAAATAAAGCTGCAACAGAGCTAATATTAGACCTTTTTCAATTACTGGCACTGAATATATAGTGTACAGTAAGGCTTTGCATATTAGCAGTTTTATAATGAAAAACTATTTTGAAGAAACTATAATAAACATGTTTTACAGCATTTATTCATTTTCCTTAATGTTTATTCCTTGATAAACCAATGCAATCTGACCGCAGTTCATAACTTTTTGATTTAGTGGCCAATTCGTACAATTTAGTACAATTTTCTCATCACCCAATGACAGTTGGGGTTAGCGGTGGGGTTGGGTGCCACGCCTCCTTTTTAAAATCGTACATTTTTGTACGACTGAACTTGTACAAATTCCTACAAATTACCCACTAAACTGACAAAATGTAAAATACTTACGTTTGAATGTCTTAATGTTATGAATTGTTAATCATATTTAAAGTTAAACTGTAATTAACAATAGCTGTACTGAATGTGTAATTCTCAGTTATTTTATTATGTTATTCATATCAATATTTAATAATGTATATAAATAATGAATTTTATTTTTGTGTTATGTCCAATAAATTACAGAACTATATATATATATATATATATATATATATATATATATATATATATATATATATACACATACATACATACATACATACATACATACATACATACATACATACATACATACATACATACATACATACATTCATTCATTCATACATACATACACACACACTCACCAGCCACTTTATTAGGTACACCTGTCCAACTGTTCGTTAATGCAAATTTCTAATGTCAATCACATGGCAGCAACTCAATGCATTTATTCATGTAGACATGGTCAAGACGATCTGCTGCAGTTCAAACTGAGCACCAGAATGGGGAAGAAAGCGTCTTAGACAATTTTAGCGTCTTAGACAATTTTAAAGCTGATTTTCTTAGCATTTTCGATTTTTTTGAACCCTCAGTCACTTTCAACGTGGCATGGTTGTTGGTGCCAGACAGGCTGATCTGAGTATTTCAGAAACTGCTGATGTACTGGAATTTTCACGCACAACCATCTCTAGGGTTTGCAGAGAATGATCCGAAAAAAAGAAAATATCCAGTGAAGGCAGTTCTGTGGGCAAAGACTGGTTCAAGCTAACAGTAACTCAAACAACCACTCGTTACAACCGAGGTCTGCAGAATACAACAAGATAATGTCATCAAGCATGAACCATCTCAGACTGGTTTCTTGAACATGACAATGAGTTTGCAGTACTCAAATGACCTCCACAGTCACCAGATCTCAATCAAATAGAGAGCTGTGGTGGAATGGGAGATTTGCATCATGCATGTGCAGCCGACAAAACTGCAGCAACAGCGTGATGCTATCATGTCAATATGGAGCAAAATCTCTGAGGAATATTTCCAGTACCTTGTTGAATCTATGCCACGAAGGATTAAGGCAGTTCTGGGGGTCCAACCCGGTACTAGTAAGGTGTACCTAATAAAGTGGCCGGTTTATATTTTCCACAATAAAATATTTTTTAATTTTGGGAAACATTTAAAATATTTTGGAAAAGTAAACATTTCAGGCTTAATAAAGAAAATGAATCATTGACTTCTGCTGTCTTTATTAGTTTCAGAAACACCGATTTTTTTAATTTAAAACGGCATCTTTGGAGATCTTTTCTGCTGGAGATACTGTTGTCCTAGAAAACGAAAAATCTTACATATATCATAGGAATGGTATAGCAGAAAATGTTGGTAGTTTTAAAACCTTGACTTTTCCAAACCGCTGTATACCTTGCAAACGGTTATTATACTATGCCTAATATATATATTGCATGGGTATATTTGTTGAAACTTGAATTGAATAAAAGATAATTTTCCATAAGGACATTTTCTAAATTTCCTTCAGTGAATATATCATAAGCTATATTTTAATAGCACTGTACATTGCTAGGAGCGTCTTAGACAATTTTAAAGCTGATTTTCTCAGCATTTCTCAGCAACCCTCAGATTGCCCTATTTTGACAACCAAACATAAATGAAAAGCTTATTTATTTAGCTTATGATTGATGTATAAATCTCAGTTTTCAAATGTTGACCTTCATGACAGATTTTGGTCACATTTAATAAATATCTGACACGATATGTGTTCTGTAAAAGTATTTCATCATAATTTACAGAATTCCATCCAGTATTACTGCATATACACTTTTATATGTAGGGTAAATACTAGCATGGAATGTGAACATCTTTGTGTGATTTTTCCCATTGGCCGTTTTTCCCCCAGTTCTACTGTACCACTGCATATTTTCCCCTGCCGTGTCCATGCAGGTGATGGCCTCATGCTGAAGGCTTTTAAGAGGTTCATTTCCTCAAGGTCCCTATGTGAGTCTGTTGTTTGAAGACCTGTAAACACTACTGAGCAAACACTAGTTCAGCCAGTGCCAACAAGACAAGCTGTCAGTGAAGGTCGAGCAGGCAAAGTGCCACTGAAAGTGCATAAAGCCACGCGGACAGTGGAGGAGAATTGATTGCAAACAATTGCTTGTACAAATTACACAAGATTGCTGGCCGTCTTTAGAGAACAGGCACATTAAAAAGTGATTCAGGGAGCCTCTGGACAGTCTGATGAGTGATCACCGCACGGGCTCCCAGTTGCCCATCGCCGGACTCCATGTTAGACTCAGACAAACATCCCTACGAAGGGTAGCCTGTGTTTATGAAGCACATTTAAAGCATGTCAATTGGCCAGGCGGTACTCCGAGACGTCCGTCAGAGTGAGATGGGTTTGACTGAAGTAGTCTCGCTTAAAATGCTTCAACTTGTTTATTGCAGACTGAAGGTTGTTGCCGGTGTCCTCACCCCATTTCCAACAAGATTCTCAAGGAATCTTGCAATTCAAACAGCTCCTTGCCCCTTTCTTTAGTTTTTTAATAGCTTTTCTCGTGGCGCGTTTCACCTCTCCTGAAAATTGAGCGAGACACCTCTGTAAATTGGTGCCACGAACTGTTGTTGTTGTCTTGTTTCGCTTTCAAAAACAGCTGAATCTCTCATGTCTCCATTGTGCCAGGTACAGGCCTCCCCTATTTGATCGAAACCTTGAGACGTCTTGCCGGTGGCAGGATTTCAGCATCAAAGATGCAGACCGAGCTTTGGCGTCGCATTTGAGCCCCTCGAGTAGCAGCGGCAGGCAGAACGTGGGCCAAACCCAACAACGAGCTCTGCTGATAGCATCAGCGTTGGGTTTGAACACGAGACAACAAACAGATAAACAGAGCTTTGCGTAGGGTGAGATTAGGATTCAACAGAGCTGATCCTACAACTCGAGATGCATACGCTTATGACGCAAACAAAGCACTCTGGGAGTTTGTATGAAGTGACTCGGCATAAAAGCTGTCGTTTTTTGTGTGTGTGAGGGGAATATAAAGATGTGTTTGAGGAGGGGGGAGTTGACGCCAGAACTGTGCTGTTGTTACAGAAGATGATGCCTCCATCTGAGTTATGCTGCCGATCAATTCCACAACGCTTGCTGTGCGTGATTCGGGTCGGAGTGCTCTATAAAAGAGGGCGTTATCTGGACCGTCAGTCAGAGTTGAGCGGTGGGGGGGTTTTAATGAGAAGCACCTGGCAGTCACGGCGCCAAGCAAGAGCCCATCTCACACCTCCTCTTCAAGCATTAAATCCAGCGGCTGTTTTACAGATCGCTTCTGTGCTCGGCTTCTCAAGCGAGGAGTGTCAGTCGAAGGTGTGGAGGAGAGGGGGGAGAAAAAAAACAAAAACAAAACCTTGAACGCAGCCACGTGAATTATTCATAGGTGTAATAAATTGGCCCAGCTGTAATCGTTTGGGAGACAATTTCTCTGTCAGAAAGCAAAGGCTGATAGCCTCTCTCCTGCATTCGGCTCAACGACCTTTTTCGTGTTCACGTCCATGCGTTGGGCTGTCAGTCATTTGCCTGCTCATGAAAAGATGTGATTATTTCTGTTTCTTGGCCATTTACCCCGTGCGAAGAAGGATGGAGTGAGTAAAACCTGTCACGCTGTGAAGGGTCTTCGGGTATTACAGAGGTAATTTCCTCTGTATGGAATCATTAGACGGAACAGGGGCCATATATCTGTTTGCCATTATTTGTCATTCTCTGCTTAATAACATGAGGCAGAAAGGATACGTAGACATGGGGAGTGTAATGTGTCACGAAAGAGGCTGGGAAAATCATAAAAGCATTACAAATAGTCCTTTCGAACTCAATTCCGGAAGATCGCCAAGCGATGGCATCGTGCAGAAACCACACAGTACGCCAGATCCTAATCCGCCTCATTGATTATCCACCATTACACTAGCACCTCCTAAAAGTACAACAGATTTGTGCTGATAAGCATTACGGTGTACCAGCAACAATACAATTTATTCGTAACTCGAAAATGCACCAAAGATCTTGCATTGCCCATACCCCAGATAAAGCCATTATTCCAGAGGGAGAAAAAATTCATCTGTGGCTGGAACATACATCAGAGAAGTAACTTCTATCTGTTGTTCTCTTTCCTCCTGTGCTCCTTTCGGGCTTATTTAGATAACAAGTACGCTCCTGCTGTGAGCCTCAATGGTTTTATCTTCATCCTGGGAGGAGCCTACGCCCGAGCCACCACTATCTACGACCCAGACAAGGGCAACATCAAAGCTGGCCCCAACATGAATCACTCCAGGCAGTTCTGCAGGTTGGTCTAATGAACTGTAGATTGCGCTACACGATGCAATAAACGATGTTCCACATTACAAATGGTGCGGCGTAAATGAAATGGAAACATTTTCTTGCTCTTCCTTCCCCCCACAGTGCGGCGATCCTAGACGGGAAGATCTATGCAACGGGAGGAATCGTGAGCAGCGAGGGACCAGCGCTGGGGAACATGGAGACCTTTGACCCTTCCACCAACACATGGACGCTGCTGCAGAATCTGCCGTGTCCGCTTTTCAGACACGGATGTGTGGTTATAAAGAAGTACATTCAGAGCGGCTGACAACAAGCCAGGCTCTGGACTCTAATATCACAAACTGGCCTAAATCAGCTCATCGAGCTCCAGCCGGGCAATCTGGGTTGGACCGTCACGGCAAGGGATCCGTAGCATAGCTTTCGCTCAGGTGTCGTGCCATCGGAACGGTATTCTAGGTCAGCCAAATGCCATTTTCTTTTTTTAATTCCTCTTTTAATGTTTGAGTTGATATTCTTCTCCCACATGGAGTTTCCGTCAAATGTCATTTTTCATTGGTAGTCATGTCGTGAGATGAGAAAATGGGATTGTATGTCGCGTATATATATAAATATAAATATCAGATGCATCGTGATGGGACTTCAGCAAGACTCTAAAGGACGTCAATGCTAGTCATGTAGCCCTCCAGCGAGGGCCAGTGATACAGAGAACGGATCGAACGGAAGGCCCTCCTGAACTCCAAAGCACAAAATACCAGAACCTGTGATGCCCAGAGGAGTTTCATTTCATTTTGTTCTGTGTAAATCATTCGACCTTTCCTTTGTGGGTTTGTTTTTTTGTATCCTTGCATTTTATTCCAATCCACGAGCCTGCAGCTGTGGCCGAATACAGATGGAGGAAATGGAAGGAGACACTTTGTATTATATGGAAGATATGTATATTTTAAAAAAGGCGATACAAATTGTGTATAAATGTTTTTAGAAAAACTCAATGGATTGGACAGTGTCTGTAAATCTGTACCCTACCGGAACAATTTACGTTATTAATGCTGAAATACATATCCAGAATTCTAAAGAAGTGATTGAGTGTTTATTGACTTCCCACACTGTGTAACCCATTATTGTATCCAAGACTGACGTTTCTGAATAACTGTAAAGGATTTTTAAGACCAAGATACAGAAGTCAAGCTTTAAATGGGATAATTATCAAAAATCTTTGGTCATTTTTGATAAATATGCTAATTCCGCCTGTCATAATAATCAATATGTCGACTTATTGCACAGCACATGGACACAACCTCAATCATATTTGGTGATTCAATATATCACCAAATACATACATAATACATACATAAACATCAATTTCAGCAACATTTTAGCTGATTGCACAACATTTTTATCCCGATTGGAGGTGTCGGTGTAAGTATGGTTAAAAAAAAAACTCTAGTATTTGCTATAAATTACTTCAGTGTATTTTCATTTAAGTGTGTGACGACTAAAATAGATCAGGTAGCAGATATCACAGCCTCTGTTACTTTTTACCTTGCACTTTTTTTGTTAAAACTTATTATTTATTAGGATATGCGTTTTCACATTCGGATTCCAGTGCCTAAATATTAAATTAACTAATTAAATGAAATATTCTTAATAAAAAAATGATGTGTTCTTTGAAAGAGTGTACTTGAATTGTGATGATATTATCTTGTCATTCAGGCATTACATAATGAGTGGCATAAAATAGTCTTAAAATTACAATAGTATTGTTTATCACAATATATTTCAGTGCAATACATCGTACGACAAAAAATAGACATCGTGACAGTCCTAATGCTAAGCCACTATTCGAGTGGATTGAAGTAATGTTTGGAGTTTATGCTAAGCTAAACATGCTTCGACCAGGGGTGCATTTTGCAAGTCACAAGGGGTCACAAGTTCCGTCGATAAAAATAAGGTTCGTTTATTTGGCGTTTCCCAAATCCATCGTTCCAATGAACATTCGCATTTTAGCGATCTTTATATTGAAAATTGCATTCCTTTGTAGCGCACTTTAAAAACATTTATGCCATTTTAAACACAGCCGTGGCTCATGATGAAAGCCATAGGTGACCTATTATTTAAATGCCGAATTTACGTAAATTACAACCATTAAACATACATAGGAAATTAAAATGTGTGTTAGCTTTTTGTAAGTGGTTTTTATGTTTTAGATTAGAATATGGAATAATCTTAATAATATTTTTATTGGCCCAATATGTATATTTCAATTAATATGGGAAACGAGAGAATTTTTGTTGTGGTAATATTGTACTAATATTATTTTATTTTATTATCATATTTTACTAATATTTTTTATGCAAGTGCTTGCAAAACAATAGAATTTGCACCAAAAATAAAGTTTTTGTTTTTTTTTTCTCTACAGAAGTTGTTACTCCACCCCGTTTAGAGCGTCATTATAGACGTTGTATGTTAAAACAAACATGCTTTAAATGATTAATCTGCAACAAAGCAACAACAGTTTTGAGAATCTCTCATCACTACATAGTTCTTTTGCCAAGCGATGCATCGTACTACGGTAGTACAGCTGCAAGTTATGGTGTAGTTTGGTAAATGCACTCCAGACCAGTACACTGGCTGGATGGAATCAAAATGGTAACAACATTTTAACTCCCAAGTTGTTGTAAAATGAGCCTTGTGCAAAGCAACTGTATAATTAACAATGGCTATTTTACCATAGTTGATATATGTGAAAGAAAATGATCATTTTTTTTGGTACTTAAATTTTCCTTTTTTTTTTTTTTTTTTTTTTTTTTTAAACACAGCAGACCATCCAACATTTGCTGTAACCCCCAATCACGAATCAAGCCACGACTCGGATTGAAATCGAAACACCAGAGCGACTTCAATTTGCACCTTTTATTCAAGTATATCACAGCAGTTTATTACAGTAAATATATCATTTCACAAAAAGAAGGACTGCAAGGAAGGACAGAACAATGTGTGTGGATCTGATTTGCTTCATGGTAGTAAAAAATAAAAGGGGCACAAATTCTAGAAACACTCAAAAAACAAAATCCCTCAACCATCATAAATCATAAAGGGGTAAAGATCTACTAATTAAGTAAAAACCAACCAAATACTTTTCCTCCATCATACAGCGTCGACCAAGAAACTCCTGACCATCATACAACAAAATAAAAACAGGTTTAGTGGGTCTTTAAGTCTACCTAAAGCAAAATGCTATTGTTCTATGGACTTCCTACGCTCAGTAAAAATCCTCTGAATTAAACTCTGGTCAACTAAAGGTAAAGAACTGTAGTCAAACACATAGACTTCCACATTGTAACATTTTAAATGCAGGATTTGAAGAGTTAATTTTCAAAAAATATATTAGTGGTGCTTCTGCAATGCAAAACTCCATTTGCGTGGTACGTGCCGACCGACGTTTGATTAAAGGCCAATTGCATTACGCTAGTAAATAGCTTCGTAGGATAAGGTATTTGTCTTAAGATTTGGCATTATCTAAAGCTCTATTTTTATTACTCTCCAATATGGTCAGCATTACAGTAGTTTCTTTAACGCTACACCAGATTAGCATGTTGACGATACTACAGGGGGACCCGAAAATGCGCATAAAAACTCCCCCCAACATCATCCTCTATGGTAATAAGTGAAAAAAGAAGCATAGCCACCATCATCTCCACCCTCATGGAATAAATATTAATGTAGCAGAGACCTGAGACCAGTAAAAACCCCGTTTCTGAACGTCGTGCAACACCTGCTACAAAAAAACGTGCTACATCGTTTGTCTCGGCACAAATTTAATGTAACAAAGTTTCCAATTGGTTTCGTTTGAACAAAATGTTGAACATATGACGAATAATTTAATAAATAACGAATGGACATGCAATAGCACAAAGGCGGCATTTGAGAATAATAATAATAAAAAAAGGGGCTAATGAAATGGACTGAAAAGTACGAAACAAACATGGCCACTAATATACGAAATTCATGGGATGCACATGTAGAAATCAAAACAAAACCCCGGAAATATACAGTATATAACATTTCACCTGTACTAAAATGCCATTTCTTTTCTCGGCTCATAAGCAGAACAACCCCGAACAACAACAAAAAAGTGAAGAAACGCATCCGAACAAACCTCGAGGATTACTGCAGCAGCCACATGAGGTGATCCAGTACCTTAGCTTGAATTTCTGAAGGGCGCAGAGATTTTTTTATAGAGGTCAACAAATACTGTTTAGAAGTAAACAGGTCATTACTTTCGTCTCTTCGCATGAAAACAACTTGCTGAGGTAGCTGTGGTTCTGTCTCTCACTCGCACTGCAGTAGTCCAAAGCTAACTCATAGTCTTTTCCTTTCTTTTGCATATGTCTTAAAGTGTTTCCTTTTTTTTTCCTTTTTCTTTATAGCACCGAATCCTAGACAAGGTCACGAGGACTCCTAACCTTGGATTATCTTTCTTTTCAAAGCGATAAAAGTAGAGAGTTAACGAAAGTTTGGAGAGGGAGACCAGATTTAAAGGGACAGTTCACCCAAATATGAAGATTTGCATTTGATTTAATCATTCCAAGACCGTCCAAGATTACAATTATGGTCTTCGGTTGAACATTGAAGATTTTTAAGCTGAAACTGTGGTTCTTCATAAAATGGTGATTCATAAATTGCAAGTCAAAGACTACCAGAACTCTTGAGTGTTACATAAAATACTACTGTTACTAAAGTTAGCTACTGGCACTTTAAGAGTAAAAAAAAAATACAGGCGAAGCAAAATTAATCTCCTGAGGAGACATGAATTCTTATGACACCAATGATTGGTTCCGGTTCTTTCTTGTGGAGAAATTTAGGAACCTTTGCCAAGATTAAAGGTAACAATGTTTAATTTCTGGCACAGAACAATCATTTTGGTATATGAGACCTCTTCAGGACACTCAATATTAATCTAGCTTTGCCTGTATTATTATTTATACTCTCATAGTAGCTAACTTTAGTCACATCAGCGCTTTACAAATCCGCAAAAAATATTCTTTAAGAAGAAAAAAATCATCTGCAGCTTAAATTTCCTGCAAATTAAAGGTATAGTTCACCCAAATATGACCATTCTGCCATCATTTACTCATCCTTCACTTGCTCCAAATGCTTCAAAAGAAGAACACAAAAGAAGATATTTTGAAAAATGTTGAAAATGTGTACCCACTGACATCAATATTGGAAAAACAAAATGGTATCGCTACATTTTAATGGTCCTTTAAACGTATTTTGTTGAATTTAAGTTACATTGCATCTACATGCCAACTAATTCTCAATAGATTATAAGTAGACAGTTAGGTTGGGGTTAGGGTTAGTGTAAGTTGACATGTACTTGCAAAGTTCCTCATAGTCAGTTAAATGTCTGTTGAAGGAGCAGAATCAACAGATATTAAACAGACAGTTTACTAATACTCAAATGAGATGTAATTGGCATGTAGTTGCAATGCAACTTTTAGTCAACAAAATGTGCAAGAGGCGCCATCAAAATACAGTCTTACCAAACAAATACTATGTATGTCAAATGTTACAAGTTTCCAACATTTTTGTTTGGGGAAAAAATGGGTTTGAAATAAGTAAAAGATGAGTAAAAGATGGTGGAATTGTGATTTTTGAGTAACTCTATCTATTCAATAGCTAATGTTCATTCTTGGGTGCACTGCCTTTTAATGCTACCATCACAACGCAACAGAAAAAAAACCTTATTAACAGCTAAAGATTAGAAAACACGATGAAGGGTAAATAAAAAAAGTATAAAACATATACAACAACAAAAAATGTAGTAATGCTTTAGGTTTCAAAAAATCAGCACTGCCTAGACTGCCACTTTCACCAACAATCTGCAAACAATTTACACTCCAAATTGGTCATGTTATGATAAAAATGACTGGCAAATGAAAGCCACATATGGTGGAGTGACCAGACAAACCATGACGATGTTGTTTGGTGGCTTGAGAAGAGATTGGCAAACATTTACAACAACAAGCCGCATCGTTTCAATCGAAAAGACAACTTTTTCCAATTCCCTAAAAAGTGTTTGTCCACAAACAATGATAGTCAATATTCATTATCTATGTTTTTTTTTTCCTCAGCCTATTTTAAAAGTTAAGGCACACGCCAGGCAGTGCAATCTCCAGATATCCAGCCATAAATCCAGTTAAAATGCCAAAAAAAGAACTATTCTAAAGAGGGGAATATGTGATGGCTCTAAAAATAATACCATTTCTCTCCTAAAGACCTATTTTAAACCAAAATCTGTCTTTTTTCATTCAATTCTACAAACATCTTGGTCAGAGAACACAAGGTAAAGTTGGGTTTTTACAATACAGAGGTCTTCTTGCGAATCGTACAATTAACACCCAGTAGAAAACAACGTTAAAGACGTCCCTACAAAATGTGTGTTTGTTTCGTTTTCCAGCAGAAGTATCTAAAAAGGTGTTGATAATCTCAATGGTGACACTACAGAGCTATACAAAGAGGGTGATGTGTGTTTTTTTCCACAGAAAATGACCAGGTGCTTTGATTTTTTCCACTGCTGGTGAGAATATCTGTGTGTGTTTGTTTGTTTGTTTGCGTCCAGTAGACGGAGGCTGAGGTTGCTTTGTGACATCACACAATCTTTTATTTTGTACGGTTTGTGTTTTGTTTGCTCATTAATGAGAAGAACAAGGAGCAGCAGACGGAAAATAAAAAGAACAATAGCACCCAATAGCACCAAGAATGATCACCGGCAATTGGCATGTGTGTGAGTTTACCAAAAAAAAGAAAAGAAAACAACGACGAAAAGGAACGAAAAGGAAACTTCCAGGAGTTTTTGTTGTGTTTGGTTCTGTAGACTGGTTCTGTTTCAGGTACCTGAGATGATAGCACCAAGTCGCCTTTGTTTCTATTGTCTGCACCTCTTTTTTTTTCTTCTTCTGTGTGTGAGTGTGTGTGTTTTTCTTGAGGCGTCCAGACCGGCTCGGTGTGGAGGATTTGGCTCAGGACGCTGCTTTTCCCCTCTGCTATCAAAAGAGTCTCGATCTCACGTTTCTCCCTCTCTCTGAAAGCCCTCGTTTCATCACAGGAATGTTTCGAAATGCTCAACTTGCCTCTCCATGGCCTGCAAAGCAACAGACAGAAAACAGCTTTGTTAACAGCACTGTTTGCTCACTGTGGATTCCACCAGACATTAAAGAATAATTATAGTACACACACATACAGTTAAAGTTTATTAGCTAACAGTTAAGAATTTTAAGCTCTCCTGTGATTTCTGTTTAACAGAAGATTTTTTCAACTCATTTCTAAACATAACAGTCTTAATAACGCATTTCCAATAACTGATGTCTTTTGTCTTTGCCATGATGACAGTACATAATATTTGATAAGTTATTTTTCAACAGGCTAGCAAAGTGCAATATAAAGGCTTAAGGTAAGTTAGGTGAATTATAAAAAAATAAGCATCTGCTAAACACAAAAAGGAAGTTTTGCAAATTGCAGGGGTCATTCCATTGAGATAAGAAAACACAGAAATCCACTGGAATTCCTATAATTTATTTTTTATTAATAACTTTACAGGACTGCTAATAATTTTGTCTTCAACAATGTCTTGTATACAGTTGTGCTTTTCTAAAATTAACTCAGAACTTTATGTTTCTTTATTTAACAAACAGATCAAAAACCCATTGAGGTCAAGATCTCATTTTCAAGAGTGACCTGGCCAAGAGGTTCACAATACCAGACTTAAGAAAAAATATATAATAATAATAATAATAATAATAATAATAATAAAGATAATATAAAAATACAGCTTCGTTATTCAGCTATACCAAATTAAAATATGTTAAAAACAAAACTTTAAAGTTCAAGAATACATTATTTTGAATTAGAAATGTAGATGTATGATATATACAGTAGATACAAGATAAGGTATTAAAAAATTAAGGTTTGGGGTAAGATTTTTAATTTATTTTTATTCTCACCAAAGCTGCATTTATTTGATTAAACGTATAGCTTATAGAGATGTCAACAATTAATCAATGAAAAAAAAAATTTTAATGTTTTTTTTAAAGGTGCAGTAGGTAAGTGTGACACCCTGTGGTTGAAATAGGTATTGCAATCCTGGATAAAAACAAATTTTCAATTGGCTCCTTCTTTGACAAGTCCATGCAAACACAGGTTGCCAGATTGATGCGAGTGTGCCTGACTATCAAGCCTAAAGGCTGTTTTGAACTGTTTCCTTAAAGCTGCGGCACGTAGTAGAAGAAATTCATCACATACTTAAAGGAGTTTTCGTCCTAACCAACACCTGAAATTTCTGTTTTAGAAAGGGCTTCTATTTCTCACAGGTGAACAACAATCACCTCAGGTGCACCTCATGTGGTTTATTCAGTGCTAAATTCTAATATTAAGAGTCCAAATGTTATTTTACTGGATATGTATTGCCATACTACTGAAAGCAGCCGCAGATCATTAGCTATCAGTTCACCTCAGATCTTGAAAATAAAATAAATGATTTAAAATTAAACTTCAGAACTGTGACTTAGTGCAAGCCAACACATATCAGTGATTCAGCATGTATGTCTAATAATGTTAAAGAGGTTTAATATGTATAACTAGATTGTAAACCTTACCATTTCGTTGGAGTGCAGTGAGTGAACTATTCTGTGCTTCTGAATGGCTGTATTCGGCTTAAAAGGGTGGGTTAAAAGAACCAAAATAAAGACAGCCCTTCGGCCCATAACTCACATTTTCAAAGCAGAATATCTGACTTCAGCATTGTTTTTCATATAAACAAGAATGCTCACTTAGCACGTTACTTAAATATCTACAAACAAATTATGGTGTTTTTATGCTTCAAAAACTTACGCACAGCACCTTTAACATGGTTATTATTTTAAAAACAGCAATGTTTAACACCGCACTGCATCCATTAAAATGATACACTATCTACACTACTACAGTACTACTACTATACTACAGTATGTTTGAAAAAACAAAACAGGCATCATTTTACATCTAATGTTCTCCAGGTATTTTTATATGCACAATATCATATGAATATTTGGGAATAAAATAACACAATATCAAAAATGATTTGCTCATACAGACAACAGACCTGCAGCAATTGGCTTGTACATTAGTCATTATACTGATGATGATGATGATAATAATAATAATAATAATGATAATAATGATAATAATAATAATAATAATAATCTTGCATTATTGAGATTATGAAAAAATTGAATCAAATTGATAATTTAAACAATTGATCATAAGTATTTGTGCAAATTGACACTCCCAATAGTTACAAACAGGACAAAATGTGTGAACAATTAACTAAATCATGTTCAATTGCTTCTAAATCCAGTCCGCCGGCTGCAAAATGATCCACAGATCTGACGGCGAGCTGTGGATTAAAATCTAAACACACACACACAGGCTTTCAGATGCTCTCGATTCAGAATGATCCTGGAATTAATAAACACGACTCTATTAAAGTCCTCTCTCAATGAGGAACTGCTATACACAACATGCAAATGAGCCTTCAGTCACGCCGGCCGTAATTCCTTGGAGCAACTCTAATCTGTTTTCTGCTGGGCAGCGACCATTACTATTGTATTGGAGAACAGCGCCCGTAATTTCCCATGAGGCCGAGCGAAGGCTCTCCAGCATCGGGGTAATTCAAACACACAGCATCTGTTCAGTGTGTTTCTGTCTCGTCTGAGCGCCGTCACGCACACACACACACGACACATGACTGAACACAACGTCACGGGTCATTAGACGGTGCAGCGCTACTAGTTAATAATGGTGTCATTTTAATAGTGTTATACGTGCTATTACAACAAATGTGTTATAATCCAGTGCTTTTAGACAGGTAAATACAACTAAACTGCATTTATATGAATTCAAATGGATGTGTTTATACCAGGGTTATTATAGTTAACTGAAATATACTGACATTATTATTTAATGTACGAGTGAGCGCTGATATTGGAACCTTGTTGGCTTGAGACAGTTTCATTCACGTCCATTAATTTTAGTCGTAAATAACTGTTCATAGTGCTGCTTGAAGTTGCAAACTTGTATTTTCTTATTGTTATATTATTTGTTGTGCAGTGTCATGAATACAATTGTTTGGAAAGCAAGTAGTTTAACCTTTCCCTGACTTTTTTATAGGCAAATGAATGGGCTATATGCAGAGTGTTTTTTAGCCAATGATGTGACTATTTTCAACTTCATATGGTTACTTTTACAGCATAGATGATGTAGTGTAATTCAGATAGAATCAGTTAAATAGACCTAAGCATCCATTTGGTTGTTAAGTTGCTAAAAAGAGACGAAAGACCGTTTAAACGCTGATGCCGTCACTAGCAGCAGGCCAGCGCAGAAACTCCATTGAAAATACTGGAGTAAAATAAATGTCCATATTTTAAAGACATGGAACGGAAAAATGTAATTTAATCCAGTGCTTCTAGTTTGGTCTGAGACCCACTTTATATCATACCTCAGCCAGGTAGTGAAGACCGCTGTTTTTTTTTGTTTTTTTTTAAGAAATCAGAACTTAAACGCAGCAATTTTCTATGGGATGACAATTAACCGGAAGCCCTGATGCCGGCTAACTGAAATTAAAAGTCTGGTTGCCTCCATTGACCCCACTGGATGTCTAAAAAAAATTAGTGAATAGAGCAATTGATGTGATTGCTGTACCCCACAGAGCATACTTTGCACATTGTTGTTTTTATTCCAAGTGAGCAGTAATGAGTGAGTATGTGTGTAACTGTTAGTAAGTGACTGTGTGTGTGTGTGTGTGTGTGTGTGTGACACACTTAAACTATGTTTTCCGACCTGTGCCTGTGCGCATTTCCCAGCTTGTTTGACAGGTGAGAATGCTCAGAATTGGGCCCAGGCACGGTTCAATTGGCAGGCCCTGGCCCAGTTGAAAGAGGAGTGCCAAAGCGAGGTTTGGTTGGGCTCAGGCATGTTACGCTTGTAGTGTGAGTGCAAAGCATGTCCAAAACTGAAGATGCGACGTCACTTTTAAGGGACTGTTTTACATGGAGTTTATATGGATTTATTAATCATTCTTACTGTTCAATGAACGCAAACTGTCGTCGTTTATTAAAGCCGCAAAGCCCTCACTGCACGTAAGCTGAACTTTCAGGAAACCTCATGATACATGCAGCGAGATGACTTTTATGATAATTTATGAGCATTAAAAGTTGTGGATCTCTTCTGCAAAATATTTGACAGCATCCCAAATGATTAAAAACAACACATCGGATACTGTTTACCATGGTGCACTAAGATTTATAACAAATTTGAAATCTCTCACTCATCATTGTGTGCTGTACACTAGGGTAGGTTGGTCTGCTTTGTCCATTCGTAGGCTTAAGCATTGGCATATCTTTGTTTACAAATCTTTACTGGGTTTACTCCCATCATATCTACAGAATTACATTTGTTAAAAGCCTGTCCTTAACTGTGGCCTTCGGTCACAGGATATTTACTGTCTGTTCCTTAAGTGCGGACTGAGATGGGAAAAAGGCTTTTAAATACGCAGCTCTCTTTGCATGGAATAATCTGCAAACAAAGTTGCAGTTTAAAGAATTGATTTCACTAAAGGCTCTTTTAAATAAAAGAGTATAAATGATTTAGAAACTGAAACTCAGGCGTGTAGATGTTTTGAATAGTTTGTTTGTCAATGTGTGATTCATGTTAACTGTCAATTGTTTTTTGTTTGTTAGACCCATGTGACATGTATTGCCTAATCTCAGCCAGGACGCTCTTGTAAATAAGATTTTTTATCTCAATGTGTCTTTCCTGGTAAAATAAAGGTTATAATATAATATAATACAAAACAGTATAACTAATGCAATGTCCACTGTGCTGAGCGTGAGCACTTCACATCCTGTTAAACTGAACAGAAGCATCATCAATGACGCAATCATGCTCGGGCTCTGAAGGAAAAACGCAATGTGAGTGAGTGAGTCAGTGACTGTGTATGTGAGTGAATGTGAATGAATGAGTGTGTAAGTGTGAGTGAACATGTGAGTGATTAAAATTGTAAAGAATAAGTGAGTTGTTGGCTGCATTCCACTCCACTTTTAGAAATGCACTGACACTTTGTTCCCTCGATGGAATCCCCACCGCCATTTACAACTGTGGTCTACTACAAGTGAACAAGGGAAGATTACATGGACGTACACTTGATTCCTCAAATTTGACCGAGGGAGTGAGTCGGCTTCATATATCCACTCCAGAACCTATATTTACTAGGACACAATGTGATTGTGATGTCACAACAGTGTAGTTTGTAAGGGTGCTTTCACACTTGGTCCGAATGTCTGGTCCGAACCAAAGTTCAACTGTCCCTCTTGCCACTTTCTCGGTAGGTTTGTGTTCACACTGTCTTTTTTCCTTCTGAAAGCCAGTACACTTGCATCATCGAGCTGCAGTTGTGTGTACAGCTGTTGCAGAATGACGGCCATGAAAGTAAAGCGCTAAAATGGAGACGTCCGCATATCACGGTCATTCTGCTTTTAATGAATCTTTTGCTTTTGTAACCAAAAAAAGGCATATAAAATTCAACTGTTATGAAACCAGCAAGTGTGTGTGTACTTGTATGAGATACAAAGACACACACACACACACACGAAATAACTTTATGAAAACGATAGTTTGTTGTAAAGTTGCAGTTCACTTTTGTTATTTGGTATGATTACATTCATATCAGTAATGAACTGGACCAAAGTTTGCACGAACAGTACCCAGACCACCTCTTTTCAGGCAGACTTGGGAACAATTCACGGGTGCACACCTAAGTTCAGAAGACATTGTTCACACTAGCTAAATGTACCGTACTTTAATGTCATCCGAACCCGGGTTCGGACCAAAAGCGCTCAAAGGATTAGGTCAATCCATTGAAACCCATTCAGATATTCAGTAGTGGAAACTTGTGTAATATAATCGATAACACTTCCAAACGAATGAGATAGATGAAACTTAGCAAGTGAAAGGCATAAAAAATTGGACTGAAATGCAACAAATGATTGTGGGTGTACTTGTTTTTACATCCTGGTAGAGACTTAAAATTGAATGCACTCAGACTCATGAGGATCACAATTGAGGTGAACATGCTTATAAATCAAGCAGAACTAAGTATTTTAAATGTAAAAATGCACATTGTTTCCTGTGAGGGTTGGGTATAGGGGTAGTTTTGGGGTAACAGGGTTGAATATACAGTTTGTCTAGTATAAACCTCATTAGGGTCCCCATCTATGAGAGTCCCTGCAGAGATATAGAAACAAGTGTGTGTGTGTGTGTGTGTGTGTGTGTGTGTGTGTGTGTGTGTGTGTGTGTGTGTGTGTATACCTCTATGAGTCTGGTCTTGTCGTAGTCTCGGCGGTGCTGGTAAATGCACTGGCTGAGAGCAGAGTAAACTCTCTCCAGATGATCCACACTGAAGCCCTCGCTCTTCACCACCGCCTGCTCCAGCAGAGCCTGAAACAGCAGCAAAAACAACAACAAATGACTGTCTAGTACCTCACATGACTTTATTCCAAGTAAACTGAAGTACAGCTCAGCGGCAAAGAAACAGTCTGTTCCTCACTCAATTATTTAAAGTTTGAGAGGTTTTTAGAGCATTTGTGTTTGCTCTTTTTGTCATAAAAATCTAAATTAGCTAAAATAAACAAGCCCTAAACATTTTAAAACCAAGCAAATATATTTAGAATCGAATTACAACTGGTTTGCTACAGGAAAAAAAACAAATTAAGTAAAAGAAAAATTAATTGATTGATTAACTGATTTTTTTTATACTTTAATATTCATTCATTCATTCATTTTCCTAAGGCTTAACCCCTTTATTTATCAGGGGTTGCCACAGCGTAATGAACCACCAACTATTCCAGCATATGTTTTACATAGTCGAAGCCCTTCCAGCCACAACCCAGTAATGGGAAACATTCATACACTCTCACATTCACTACAGCCAATTTAGCTTATTCAATTTACCTTTAGCGCATGTCTTTGCAGTGAGGAGGAAACCGGAGAACCCGGAGGAAACCCATGCCAACACGGGGAGAACATACAAACTGCACACAGAAATGCCAACTGGCCCAGCCAGGGCTCAAACCAGTGATTTTCTTGCTGTGAGGCGACAGTGGTTACCACTAAGCCACCATGTATCCCCCATTTCTTAATCTTTAAGATTGAAATAAAACATTCGTTTCCATTTTATTTGCTGTGCTTGTCAAACTCTAAGGACAACGTCAACTTGAAAAATGTAAAATATAAAACAATCTTAATTATAAAACGATGACTGCACTGGAGGACAACAAAAGGTCTATTGAATTTCTCCTTTCGTGTTCTCCGCGGGTTTGGAAGGACGCGAGGATGAGTAAATAATGACCGCTTTGATTTCTGGATGAACTGCTCCTTACAAAAGGAACACAAAAGAAGCGGTCAGATCTGAAACGCACTGCCAAATCTGACGCTAATTAGTATTTGATTTGTTAATGGTAGGAATAAAGCCACTCACATACAGCCTTTCTATTTGTTCCAAGGAGAAAAGCTCTTAGATTAAAATGGGTCATTTCTCTTCAAGTCTGGAAGTGAGGTAATGAATGAATCACATATAATCCACAAACATACACACACACACACACACACACACACACACATATAGAGTGGAAGTCAGAATTATTAGTCCTCCAGAATTATTATTATTAATATTAAAATATTAATTCTTTTTCCACAGCACCATGACTTTATATTCTATACTTTGCATTATTGCTGTTAAGTGACAATACTTTTGTTTAAGAAAAGTCAGATCTTACTGTCCTAATTAAATAATTAAAAATCAAGGCATGATCATATTTTATTTTGGTAAAATAAGCATCATCTAGAGGTCTTTGCCTTTCATTTAAGCTACTTCTGATACCAAATGATCAACTAGAATTCAAGGTATTATTGGTTATTTCTAAAACTTGGATAGGTAAAAAGACTTTAAGATAAGACTAAAAAAGTTGTGTTATTTTCTTAAGCCTACCTTTTTCTGAACTAAAATTTTGACTAAATTCTGTTTTAGTATTTAGGTAATGTTGCAAATTGGAGGATATTTAATTAACGGTATAATTACCATTTGCTTTAAAAAAATGTATCAGTTCATATTTGTTTATTTATTAATTTTACCTAAAAAAAATGTATATATCTATTTAAGCTGCTGTGTAGGCAAGTTCTTAAATTACAAAATAAAACAAATTAAAAAAAAAAACCTGATATGTGCTATTAAGTTATACAGATTGGATGAAGTAGAAAAAGCAGGCATGGAATGTTAGAGATGACAGTAACACTGCCCTACTGAACGAAGGCTGAACATATTTCAAGAAACTATTCTTAACAAAAGTCTGAGATGTAAAAAGAAAGGAAGAAAGTCAAAGAATAACAGAGCATTAACCGAGAAGGTAACCTCTAAAACCTAGTTTGACCATACACACACACACACACACACACACACACACACACACACACACACACACACACACACACACACACACACACACACACACACACACACACACACACACACACACACACACACACACACACACACACACACACACACACACACACACACACACACACACACACACACCTGCATACGAAACAAAACTCTGCCAACACGTAGACTTGCAGAAACGGAGGTCAGCCATCTTCAAAAGCAATTAAGATCACGACGACAGCTAATTACGGCACATCATAATTACCTTCCAGTTCATGCGCCGCTCCGGTATGCGAGTCGTATTTACTGTTTGCACTGGCTTTAATTAAAGCGCTTCAGAATTCACATTGACATATTCATCACGAAAGATCCTCCGGCCAATCGTGAAACTCATCGAGTCATTACTACACTGCGCTGGTCTGAGTTTTCTAACATAAACAGTGACGCTTCCTGATAAGGTAAGGAGTCGGACAGAAGAAAGTCGGGAGCGTGTTGAGATTACCAATGGAGGCCAGTAATTGAGCACTCTCGATTAGTTTTGGGGAGACTTTTAATGAGAAAAAGCATGGCCTGGGGAAAGGTTTTGAAAGTGTATCTTTATGGCATGATGACAGAGCACCGACCAATGAAAAACAACCAAATATCTTCATTAAAAAAGAGCTGGAGGACACAGAAGGTAAATAGAAGCTGAACAGCAACAATAAAGAAACACAGCACAGTTTGAAAGGTGAAAGAACCAGTTGATGGCATACAGATGATCTATATGAAAGTTAGATAATCGTGTCCAGTTAGTCGAGAGTGACTTTCAGTAGCTATATCAAAAACAGCAGTATAGTGTAAAATAAATGCGCAAAAGGTTCTATTAGTTAAGAGATAGAGAATTAAACTGAATAACTAATCTCTGTTAACATTAGTCCATACAAAATATAAACACTTAATCATAAGCTATAATCCGTTAAAATATTATAAACCAAAAACTTGGATTTACCTTTTTTTAATTATGTTTATTGAATTTTCACAAGACTGCAGATATAATACATCTTCAAAAGACAAAGAAAAACAAAACAAGGGGGAAAAAATCTCAGATTATACAGAGGGGTTAATACGTATTCAACACGTCACCATTTTTCTCCGAAAACATATATCTAAAGGTGTTGACTTAAAATTTTTGCCAAATGTTAATAACAACCAAAGAATTTCATATATGCAAAGAAAACTAAACTAACTAGATTACAGACGAAGTTATGCGTAATAAAACAAACTGACGCAAGAAAAAACATTGAACACATGAAGAAAGAGAGGTGTAGAAAAGCAGTGAAAGCCCAGACAGCTGCTGAAATCTCTCAAGATTATTCAGCAACCCTCTGCCCTTCCATCATTGTAAATAAATATTAGCTACTTCAGTCCAACATCTACATTAGCAGGAGGATGAAGATAAATGGTGGGCATTTCAGCAAGACAATGATCCAAAACACAGCCAAGGAAACTCTTAAAAGTGTTCAGAGAAAGAAAATCAAGCTGTAGAATGGCCTAACCAATCACCTAACTTAAATCCAACAGAGAGTATTAAATAAAGATCAGATTTGATAAACGAGATCCACAGAACCAACAAGATTTTTACACTCCGTTGAAGTCTGTGAGAAACTCACACCTGAGCAATGCATGTAAATTCATTCTCTAAATGAGAGGCATCTTTAAGCTGACATCATCAAAAAGCCTTTTATATAAAATACAAGCATATTATTTAAACTGGGTCAGAATTAACTTTTGATTTTAACCTGTTATCCACCAAAACCCCTCAAAGGATGCAAACCTATTGGATTTAAAAAAAGGTAATATTTGTTTACCCCAGTGAGCTTCAAACAAAACTTGGTTAATGTACAGTATATGTGTATACTATTGTAAGTTCATAAAGTTAAAGTAAACAAACTAAGATTAATAAATGCTTTAGAGGCATATAGTTCATTTTAACAAGTTAAGTTGGAATGTAATTAAATAAATAAAGACTTCAAGTTACTTATTTTAACACTACTGCATTATCATATTATAAACCTCTACTAAAAAATAATACTTAATTAGCAGGGTAACATTTTTATATTGCAAATTATATATCCAGTTAAGTCAGAATTATTAGCCCCCGTAGATTTTTTTCTTTTTTTTTATATTTCCTAAATGATGTTAAACAGAGCAAGGAAATTTTCACAGTATGTCTGACAATATTTTTTCTTCTGAAAAGTCTTATTTCTTATATCTCGGCTCGAGTAAAAGCAGTTTTACATTTTTTAAAAACCATTTTAAGGACAATATTATTAGCGCCTTTAATCTATATATATTATTTGATAGTCTACCGAACAAACCATCATTATACAATAACTTGCCTAATTACCCTAACCTGCCTAATTAACCCAATTAACCAAGTTAAGCCTTTAAAGATCACTTTAAGCTGTATAGAAGTGTCTTTCAAAAATATCTAGTCAAATATTATTTACTGCCATTATGGCAAAGATAAAATAAATCAGTTATTAGAAATGAGTTTTTAAAACTATTATGTTTAGAAATGTGTTGAAAAAATTTCAGTTACGGAAAACAATAAACAGGGGGGCTAAAAATTCAGGGAGGCTAATAATTCTGACTTCAACTGTATATATACATATTTAGTGAAAATACAAATGTTTATTCTTCCTCTGAAATTTGTATTCTTTTAAAAAGTTCCTCGAAAGCTGTTGAACGTAGAGATTTTCAACATTAAGCAAAACAGATTTAATAACAAATTTCTAATAATTTTCTTTCATACTTAAAAAAATAAATAATTAGCATAATTATAATATATACTATATACAGTTGAGTCCTGTGTTTTTTACAATATTTATCTTCGTGTTGTTTAACAAAGATTTTTCAAGATTTTTCAACAGTTGTAATAACAAATTTCTAATAATTTTGATCATTCCTAATAAACTAGATCAATTAGGTAAACAAGGTAAGTTAGGTTAAATACTGTTTGGTAGACAAATGAATATGGATAAATGTATATAAATGTTTATATATTGACAATAACGATTGTTAAAAAAATGTCAAATCTGCTTTTATTCCAGCCAAACTGAAATTCATAAAGAACAAATAGCAGGTAAATTACTGTTAAAATGTCCTTGCTCTGTTAAACATCAAGTGTGAAATACAGTATATGAGAAAGACAACCTGAAATATAATGAATGACAGGAGAGAAAATACTAAATAATTGGCATTAAAGCTCACATATGGCCACTGTTGTGGACTCTTGCTGTTTCTCTGGGTCACTGCTCCTCCTCAGTGTCACATCCATCAGCCCCGAACACAACCGTAATCCTAGACCTGTTCACACACTCCATTTGACTCTGGCTAGAGACTCGTTTTGTGATAACCTGACCGGCCCAGACACCAGTCCCACAGATGGAGAGATACTGAGGGACTGTGGGTGTACAGGACACCAGCCAGTCAGCTAATGGAGCACTAAAGTTAAAGTTATAAAAGCCTTGAAAACATTTCCCACCATAAAATATTTAAAAACAATTCAGCTTCACCTACATGCAAATAACACCAGGAGATATATCGGATTCAGAAGTGCAAATATCACAGAAACTGCTGGATGAAGCCAGCCTACACATGAGCACAGGTCAGAAAGACAGACACATTTCACAAGATAAAAACGAGAAAATCAAACCTACATGGAAAAAAAAAACTGAAAGAAAGCTGGTTGTGTATGAGTCCTTAAGAGACACCGAAAGTATTGCATAAGACGAACATATGTTGTATTAATAAGCACAAATGTAAAATGTTTTGCATTAAAAATATTTAAAATGCTGCTGCCAGGATTCTGACCAGAATCAGAGCACATCACACCTGTCCTCATGTCTTTTCACTGGCTGCCAGTTACATTCAGAATAGATTTTAAATTATTACTACTGCTCTATAAATCACTAAATGGCCTAGGACCTCAATACATTACAGATATGCTCACTGAATACAAACCTAACTGATCACTCAGATCATTAGTATCAAGTAAATTAGAAATTATAAGAGTTCAGACAAAGCAGGGTGAATCGACTTACAACTATTACACCCCTGCTGCAGGAATCAGCTTCCAGACATGATCAGATGTGCTCCAACATTAGGCACATTTAAATCAAGACTGAAAACACATCAATTTAGCTGTGCCTTTACTGAATGGGCACTGTGCTAAGTCCAACAAATTACACTATTATGTATTTCTTTTTTTCTTCATTATTTTAAAACATGTTTGTTTTAAGACATTTTTAATCAGTTTTCAATTGTTTTTAATACATTTTAATTCCAATATTCTTTTCATTTTTTTGTTTCTTTTATTCTTGTTTATGTAAAGCACTTTAAATTATCATTGTGTATGAAACGTACTATATAAATAAACTCGCCTTGCCTAAAAATGCTAGAATGTTATATTCTTAATTGAATTTTGCAATAAAATGGTAAATAAAAATATGTCCATGTCACTTATACAAGTAACTATTATTAAATAAATACATTATGCTAAAAAAGTATTTTTTAGATAATAAAATGAATATAACCTTATATTTATTTAATATAACACAATATTATTAAAAAAGAGATGTGTGTATTTTATATTTAGTTTAAAGATCCCCTTGGGTGAATATTGTGTAGTGTAAAGGTTATTGCACACTGAATAGGAAATTTTCGTCTGTAATTTTCGTATGTTAAAAAAATAAATGAACCTCACGTCTTATTTCTTATACAATATATCATTTCAAACGACTATATTGTCAATAAAAGTCAATATGTTAAACTGTAGAGTTGAATTTTCAACATTAAAAGACAACAGAGCAGAGATCAGGCTCCCATAATGCAGTTCACAACTGTAAAGAAAGAGAAAACACTTGTGAATCACAAAAATACAGATATTTTTTTCAGTGTAGTCAGATTTTGTTACTATGCCAAGCTTTTTACAGTCATCATGATTATGGTAGAATCAAATATGGAAAGAAAAACAGTAGAAGTATGGTATCTTCCTGTTTTTAATTTGTACACTAATGCATTGCGGCTGTAGTACATGTATAATGCATTCAATGAGACGAACTGAAAACGGCAATGGTCAAGTCAGAGAAGTGGAATAAGTGATGCAACTGTTGTGGAAGATCCACCAGATGAACCGTATGAAATTAAACCTCTGAGATCAATTTGAGGCACATAAGCCTGCATTGTGCTACACGGGCTAATATCACTATTTCACACTAAGATGGAAAAGAGATTTCTTTTTATTCCAGAAGAAAAGCAGAATTTAGACCAAAGAATAGTCCTCGCACCATAAAAGCAGTATAAACGAAGGCTTCTCAAACTATAGTTATGAAACCTTTGTGTTAGAAATGAAGCGTAAAATGGTTAAAACCACCAGCTCTAATGGGTCTCTAAAGTGTAGTCAAAATGACCAAAATGCAGCTAACGGCAGCTAAAACACAAACACATTACAAAACACTATGTTTATTAGATACATTAGAACATACGGTAGTGAACAGGCTACAGACAGACTCTGGATTAAAGATAATAACAATGAAAATAATGTTCTGTTTCTTGCACATGCCAATTGTTTCACTTAATAATAGCATAATAGTCTTCAAGTTTGTTATTTCAAATGGAGGTTCCCAGCATGCACCAGTTAAATTAAACAACAACTGTGTCTTTAGTTTAATTTATAACATTCGAATCACACAAAATCTGAAGAAATTTAAGTCTGGTCCAAACCCCTCTTCCAGAGAATCATAAGCTATAGAGATTAATGATTGGCTCTTGCACTAGAAGGCGGGGCTTCATTAGCCTTATTGATTGTTACACTTTTCCCCATTCAAAACTATACGAATTGGTAACTTTACAATGAGGTTCATTAGTTAATGCATTTACTAACATGAACTAATCATGAACAACACATGTACAGCATTTATTAATCATAATTGAACATTTACTAATGCATTATTAACATCCAAGTCCATGCTTGTTAACATTAGTTAATGTACCATGAGTTAACATGAACTAATAATGAACTACTGTATTTTCATTAACTAACGTTAATTAACATGAACAAATATAGTGAATGTATTGTTCATTGTTTGTTCATCTTAGTAAATGCATTAATTAACATTAACTAATGAACCTTATTGTAAAGTGTCACCCACGAATTACATGTCTTGTGCATTCTATAGTCTTTAGCTGCATCCCAAATGGCACACTATACACTATGTACTTATTCACTTACAAATTCAACAGCATAGTACATGAATGTAGTGTCATCCCAAATGGAACACAAACCAATTTTTTTTAATTGTGAAAATTCAAACGTTTTCCAGATGATGTTTGCAGGCTGCCAATTAGTGAAATAAATGACCAAACTACCAAATAATACCTGTCAAGAATAACTGCATTCACCATCAGGCGGTGGTATAATCACTCTCTTTGGAGAATTTTGCTTTCACAATCACAGTGCGAATGCACTACTTACACTATTTATACTACAAAATGGCGTAGAACTTGCATACATAAGAGATTTGGGATGCACTTTTTGTTTGCAACGACAGACACCAGGGGAACATGAGCTCAGAAGTTTGTCAAAATTTGTGAATAAATCTAATAAATTTCAACTAATAGATCTAATATATTTCTAAGTTAATATATTTTACATTGTTTTTGATGTGATACGTAAACAGCCCCTATTTATTTCATCAGGAACAGCAGTTATTATTATTTTATTATTATTGTATGTATTTTTATGGTTGTCAGTCACTAACTTTTTTAGTTTCAGCAAAAAAAAAATTTAATAAAATAAAAAAACTCATTTAATGTTCATCTTGAATGCCTTTAGAGTGAGCAAATCAACAGCAATTGCGTTTTTTTTTTTTTTTTTTTGGTGAACCATCCCTTTAAGAGTCTATGCTGTTCAAGTTATTGCATCATCAGCCCAAGACACAAAATCAATGGCCTCTAGGCTTAATATGACATGTTTCAACCAAATTCGGATCCTTAAAAACAAGAAAGAAAAGTTTAGAAACACAGACTTAAGGTTTGATCTGCCCATTGCTATCTTGTCTCATGCAGTCTGATGTGCTGGCCAAATGTCAAGAGCTGTTTCGACCAATCGCAACAAATCTTCAAGGTTGGCATCTGCTGTTGTCATCTGTCCTGAAAGCAGCACTGAAGCAAAGATACTGTCAAACTTGCTTGAACTTTTTAGTTGCTGTCTTTGTAATGCCTGTGCATCTATATTTACGTACAACAATGCATCAAAACAATGGATCCAACACGCCTCATTAGCACATAAATGACATACTGCCTCGTAATCACGGTTTCTGGGTCCAAACATAAAAACTAGCATCATTTCTCAAAATGAATGCCTTTTTTCAACCACCTGGATTGAATGTTGCTTTCAGCTTAATAATATCAGCCAAAAACATCATATGCGTTTATAAGAAGTGTAAGTTTAGACCAATAGTACTCTAGCATACAGTGTGTTTATGTTTGGCTATCACCTTACCATAGTAAAATATGTGTTACAGTTTGGCAAGATCTCTTTCCTGGCATGTAGTTTCCATCAGTTCAGTCAAGAGATAATTTATTTTAGCTCCCTCCACACTTAAACATTCGGTGTTGCTGAGAGAGCAGAAGTGAAAAACTGCCTGAACAATAAACTGCTGAAATAAGAAAAACATAAATAGGAGCAATTATCAAATTTAGCAGAATTAATTATATTGACAGTGGTGAGATAATGAAGTGATTTTACAAGCAGCCTCAACACTCAACAAGAGGAAAAAACAATAAAATAATAGTGTTGGAAAAATATATTTTTTATTATTTTTGTCTCTTTTTCTTTTCATTAAACCATTGTATTTGTATTGCTTGATGATATATTAACTAAACTTCTTCTCTTGAGTGTGATATGCCTTGCATGAGAAGTAGATGAAGCTGATAAAAATGCAAAGGCCTGATTGTCTTAAACTAAGTTGAGTTCTGCAGCTAAATTTTCTGTTAGCAGCGATGGGATGAATGTTGTCTAGAGAATTTAAAGAAAAAGAGGACGTATGTATGGGTGCGGCCAATGGAGGACTGGATAATGACTGACAAAAGATGAACTCCACTAAACTCCTCCTGTTAATATCAGCTACCTATAAAAGCTCGAGTCAGGAAAGGAAAATCGTTGCGCACCTCCTGAATGTAACTTTTGCATTGCATTGAGGATACCAGAATTCTGTGAATCGAATTATTCATTTGAATACAATAATTTAAGATTTTTTTGAAAAAAACCCTCTCCTGACTTTTTTTTTGAACATGCATAGAATTGCTTATCTATTCCAACAAAACAGCATTAATAAAACTAGCTTTGTTTAATATGTATGATTGTTAATTATGCACAATTCATGCAAGCATCTATGCTTACTGTGGATCGAGTTATGCAAAATATGGGTTAACAATAAAATTCTTAATTCACAAAAATCACTTTAATTGTTTTGATTGAAATTGATTGTTTGTCTTTGACCCATACAAATATGAAAATAACTGGAATAAACAATGATTGCTAAAAAATATAGGCACAGTATGTAACTTTCACCACTAAAGGCTGTGTATTCACAACTAGCAAACAGGTTTTGATGACGTTGTGACTGAGTGTGGAATCATGGGAGTTGTGATCTTCATTACATCCTACAGGGCTCCTGCAGAAATCCCGTTCATGGATTAGCTAAAGTAAAGCTGAAAGCCATGGAAGTGAAAAGAGCTGAAGAGACGAGAGCAACATGGCAAGAACGCAGCAGAGCTTTTATTATTCCACAGTGGTGCAGTTTTATCATGCTAAATACATTGACGTCACCAAACTGGAAATTAAGGGTGTATGATGTCATTAGCATGTCCACACAGGACACGGTCCTTGTCGCTAATTAATATTTGGCCAAAGGAGAAATGATCGTGCCCAACCGAGGCTGGTTTTTTTTTTCTTCACTTACGTCAGCTGGTGAAGTTTGTACCTCACCACTGTCGCCACTGGCTTGCTTGGTTTGGGACTTGTGCAGCTGTGCATCGATGGATTTGCTGTTCAGTGATTGGACTTTCATAAGTGAAAACTAAACCACACTAAACTGAACTAAACTAAACGTCAACTCTGAAAACTGGACTGACACATTTTCAATTTACTAGAACTTCTATGTTAAGCTGCTTTGACACCATTGTAAAAGAGCTATAGAAATAAAAGTGAATCGAATTTAAATGTTGCTTATATTTCTGGATTTGACCATTGTTCGAAACTGTGAAATACCCTTCCTACAAGACTTTGCACCATCATGAATGTGGCACTATTTAACCCTCTTGGGTCTTATGGTGTTTTGGAGGACTGGAGAAGTTCTGACATGCCCTGACATTTGTCCCTTTTTCAGATGCTAATAAACATATAGGTAGCTAAAGTTGAATATCACTGTAAATCATAAAAACTGGGCTACAACAATTGGCAACATTTATGTACAAGATTGTGTTTTTGAGAAAGAAACATTATTGCGTGGTTGGTGAAAAGTCACTGAAATAACCATCAAAAACACAAATTATTTGTTCATGAGATTTTTGAGAACTTTATCTTGAAGCCTAGAGTTTCTGCTTCAAAATTATGTGAAAATCAACTTTCTTTATTTGCTCAAAGAAAACAATATTACATTTTCTAGGATAATTTACGAAAACTCTCTGGTCTATATGCGAGGAGGCGTGAACTATCATTACTACTGGAGTGATTTACACCTGAGAAGACAAAGACCTGCATAATGAGCTGCATAGTAGGGCATGTGACTGAGGAGAGACTAAGGCCCCGTTTACACTAATGCATTTTAGTTTGAAAACGTAAGAGTTTTGCTACGGTTACGCCAACCGTCCACAATACGCCGGAGTTCTCGAGCGCTGAAAACGGAGCGTTTCGAAAACGCTGGAGAGGCCGTTTTCATTCTGAAACGCTGCTGCTCCGTCTCAGTGTGGATGATGGAAAACGGAGACATCTGAAAACGGAGGCGGGGCTGCAGACATTCGCCTCTCTGATTGGGGCTTTTCCTCAATATTAAGTAGCCTAACACACACAGTTCAGTCCTGCATCCTAAGTTCAGACTTCGCAAGTTTGATCAAGGCTGCAGTCTCTTCTTCTCAGTTTGAAATGAAAACAGACTGGACACGGGTAAATCTTCAAAGTGAACAGTGTACTTTATAACTTCATTCACATCACCCTGGCTATGTTGTTTCACTTTCTCAACAATAAAATGTAAACATGATTTAAGGAATTGCCTATTTTCATTTTAATATTAGCAACAGACAGCGGAAATGTTGAGGCGTCGTGATGCATAATGAGCATCATCTTCACTGTGTGGATATTTATAACAAACGGAGCCGATAACAACTGTCTCCTTTCAATTTCAGTGAAAATACGAAACATACCCTCTCTTTTGCTGAATATCAGTTTTAATAATCGATAATGGCCATTATAAAAGTATAACATACAATAAGTTTATACATTATAGGAAATAAAGGCAAGCAATCAGTCAATATACAGAATAGGCTACGTGGTTACATTAATCATTAACTTATCTTTGCGCTCAGCCAAAACACGTTACCTGAGATCAAGTAATAGATTCCAATGACCAAAGTCAGGGAATATGTCATTAGATAAAGACAACAAGATGAAGGAAATATCACGTTTAATAAATATAGTGAGATTAGATCCAGCGGGAGATGCTTGATGAGAAGTCCGACTAGCACAGCTCTCATCTGGGTAGATAGGCTGCAGCGCTTGCCAAAGAGTGTGTGTGGTCACGTGATGTGCGTTTTCAGCGTTTTGGTGTGGACGGAGAGCTGTTCAGAAACGCTGGGTAAAACGCGAGTGTGGACGCGGATCGTTTTCATTCTAAAACGCCGTTTTAAAACTAAAATGCACTAGTGTAAACGGGGCCTAAAAGGAGAGGACGAGAACAATAAGCATAAAACTTTTCTGCTTTTAGTTTATTGAGAATATATTTAGCTATTACACAAAATAACTTAAGATTAACTTGCTTGTGCAGTAAGCAAACCTTTAATCTATTTGCTTAGAATTGCTTTTGCTTTCATTAGTTTTGATTGTCTTACTGTTTTATTGACACTCCTGCTTTGATGATGTTCCTAATCATCTTCTGTGTTTTAATGTGTTATTTTGTTTTAATAATTTTGTTTTATTGTTATAAATCACTTTGCCCCTTGGTAGTAGTAAGATGCTATATAAATAAAGCTGACTGATTGATTGTTATATACATAAAGCTGATTAACTGGTTGACATAAAAAAAGCTGACTGACTGATTTAAAGTAGGGCTGCACAATTTATAATAGTGTCACCTAGTGTGGTGTTCTGCTGCTGTAGCCCATCTGCCTCAAGGTTTGATGTGTTCAGAGACGCCCTTCAACATATCTCAGCTGTCAGCTCAAGTCTGGCCATTCTCCTCTGACCTTCTGCTCAACAAGGCATTTGTCGCTCACTGAATATTTTCTCTTTTTCTGACCATTCTCTGTAAACCCTAGAAATGGTTGTGCGTGAAAATCCCAGTAGATCAGCAGATTCTACAATACTCATACCAGCTCATCTGGCACCAACAACCATGCCACGTTCAAAGTCACTTAAATCACCTTTCTTCCCCATGCTGATGCTGGGTTTGAACTGCAGCAGATCGTCTTGACCATGTCTACATGAATAAATGCATCGAGTTGCTGCAATGTGATTGGCTGATTAGAAATTTGCCTTAACAAGCAGTTGGACAGGTGTACCTAATTAAGTGTCCGGTTAATGTTTATCACTCTTCAAGTGCTTGTTTTTTTTGTGTGTGTGTTTGTGGATATTTTAATGAAAAGAAAAAACAACAAAAAAACTAAATCACACATATTCTGTCTTTAAGAATGACACAATCTATTATTTTGTGCATTGTATTGATTAAATGAGAGCCAGTATTGTGCATGACAGATTTCCCCTGAATCACCCAGCTAGAAGAGCCGGAAACATGTCAGACTGGAAACAGCCGACACAAAAGCTTGACAAGCCTTAATAAACGTGCTTTTAAGAAAACATTAAACGTGAGGAAGAAATCTTCCACAGCATCAAAGGCGAAGACAGATTTAGACAAGCACGTCTGGTACCAAAAGCCTCGATCATGTTGAGATTCATAGATGTCATCAAATCTCCAAACTCAACTTCGTGTGTGTTTTTCTACTGGCTTTAAATCCAGTATAATTACTCATCCAAACACCGACACATGATGTGATTCTGTCTTCTCGCGATGCACAAAAAACACCAAGCTCATAGTTTCCCCGTGACGGCCCTTTAATTCCGAGCGTACTTGAGGGCCGTTTGCTGCTCTGCAAAAATGTCAATAGTAATGAGCGCATCTCCAGTCAATGAATATGAATGAAGAGCAGGAAATAAAAAGCAGCCCACTTTTCATTCCTAATATGTGTCAGGCGTTTTTTTTGCCACCCCAAACAGGAGATACCTGCTTAAACGGCAACTCTCACCCCACTTCACCGGCAATTCAATTTGTTCCATAAGCCAGGGATGAAAAAGCAATTATTCACAGCATCCGTCACTTCACGATCTGTTTCTTAAAGATATCAGCCTTTTCTGGGTAAATGAACAAATAAGCCGGGGCGGATTAGTGCCACACGTGCTTCCGGGCCTTTGCCCCCCCATCAGTTGGCGCAGCCCGGTGGCCGGCGGTGCGTGTAAGGAGTCCTCAGTGATGTTGGACTGATAGATGGTGTTTCGGCGGGGTGTGTCGCGTGTCGTCATGCGATAGAGACTGGCGGCTTCGTTTCTTCTTCAGCACTACAGTTGGCACTTTGGAGCTGGTGAGAAGAAAACTCAGCACGCCTGCCCATTTGCTGGCTTGAAAGTGGAAGGCTTGCACATATTTCACTCGCTAGTTAGCAAACAGGATGTCCTGCATTTTAAGTCGCATTAAGGACGTGTGCTGACTGGCATACTAGAAATGTAGACTGTGTTTTGATTGATATAAGCATGGAAATGGTAGGATCTGCCAAATACTATACTGCGAGTAATGCATCTTTACTCCCACAATTCATTATTTGCCCTGATGATTAAACAAATTCATTTAAAAAATGAAATGATAAAATACAGATTTTTTTTTATTATAAATAGGACATTGCATACTTGAAGCAATAAGTATGATAATATTATTTATGATAATAATATAATAAACATTATTAAGATAAAGCATAATAAATTATTATGCACAAGAAAATGTGCAGCTAAAATAAAATAAGCAAGCAGGAAAATAAGCAAGGAATAAAGTCAATGGTTAAATAATTTTGACTACTTTCTTGATTCATTATTTGATGGATTAATTAAATTATTATCTTTTAAAGCTATAACTAATAAAATCCTAATAAAAAATGACACTGTATATAGAACATTGGATCCTAGAAACAATAATTATGATAATATTATTAATGATAATCCTAAAATAAATATTAATATGCCCAAGTAGATGCGTAGCTAAAAAAAATAAGTAGGGATGCTTCGATCAGAATTTTTGCAACTGATAGAGTATTGATTCCTCGTCAAGCTAGAACTTTGCCATTGCATAAAGCACATTTTCCCTCCAAGTATGATACTTAATAGGAGATCTCTCATTACCTAAGAGAATAAATAAAGGATTTCGCATTTAATCTCTTAAACATGTCTCTTATAACCGTTTAGCGTGGATATGTCATGTCAGAGACAGCTTTACAGAAAATTATAGATAAAACGGATAAAAAAAATTGGTAAGAAAAATGAGTAACAATGCAATTTGGAAACATAGTAAATGATAGGAGAATAATTCAACGCTTCTCAATCAAGAATGTTTTGAGAGCATATTTGATGCATAAGTAGTTCAAATGCGTCTTCCTCTGCTTGTAAACTTGTAAACAAACATTTGCGTTTGGTTCATGAGATCGGCCAGATCAACGAGTCATGAAATGTGATTATCAGCCAATACCGATCTCCGGCCGATCGATCCAAGAATCCTTAAAAATAAGCAAATTAGCAAGCAGGAAAAGAAGCCAGGAAACCGATAAAGTCAATAATCCAATAGAGTCAATAAGTTCTAATGGAAAATAAGCAATAACAATAACAGAAAAATACAATACCATACTGCAAAGAATATTACACTTTAGTGTCACATTACACTTATCACAGTTTTATGATACTTTCTTGATTCATTGTTTGATCATATAATTTAATTATTATTTGTATAAACCAATGACTGTAAAAAATATGGACGACGCGACAGCCCTTTTTCCCATTGAACGCCTTGAGGGCAAAACGCCTGCTTGACGGGCACAAACTGTCGCAAAAGACTGCTGAAATTGGAGCCAGACATGCGCAGAAGGATTGTCTGATGGAGCCAGAGGAGGAGCCGCGAAAATGAGCAGAGTCGAGCTTCCAATCAAACGCTTTATGTAAAATCAACCACGCCCCCCGAACTTATCAGCATGCGTTTGCTGTCATATCAACACAAATGGATGTAATAACGTTAACAAATATGAGGGTATTATATATTCAATCGCGCCAGCTTCAGGCCGCAGCGCATAACTTACTCGCGGCGTCGCGGGCTGATTCCGGCTCGCATGCGGCAGCGCCTGCTCGCTCGGCCGCCGCATCTGGCTCGATTGACTCGGACTGGAATCGGGCAGTGAGTCCAGGCATCCGGAGTAGGTCCAGCAGAGGTAACATTAGTCAGTCTGAGCTCTAAGAGATAAGTCTCCGGCAGGCGAGAATCTAGCCGGAACTGTGTTTTGCTATCTGGGTGGCTAGGCGTGTATCAGCAAACTAATAAAGCCCGAAAAAAGCCCTGAACTTAGCGAATAAACAGTGTTCCACCAGGATCATGTATGTCAGAAACTATAGTTTACTGCTGAACTCATTTTGTCATGGTAAAATAACACAGAAATCGAATAATAACATTTCAGTCTACTTCAGTCTCCTGCCGAAGCTCAGACGCCGCGCTTTGAGAAACTGTCAATCACAGCTGTCAATCACGATGACACGCCCAGCATTAAATTACTGCTAAAAACAAACTGTTTACAAAAATGAAGATCTGCACCTATTTCAGCACAATAACCAGTGCCTTAATCGACCAGAACTATCTTTCGGGACATTTTATTGCAAGTGTAATATTTTTTTTTATTTGGGCTCAAGTCTCCTTTATTAACACGGAGGAGGCGGGCTTTATGACTTGTACTGCAGCCAGCCCCCAGGGGGCGATCTAACGGCCGAAACCTTCACTCAAACGTAGGCTTGCGGCACACTTGGTATAAACCAAATAGCAAATTAGTAGCTGCAGTTTGTTTTGCTTTTTAATCCCACCACTTAATGAATACAAGTGTGCTTTCCAGACTTAAACTTAAGCTCAATGTACTGGTAAGAACTCAAACAAAATCAATGATGGTCTCCTTGACTTTATGAACTTGATATCAAAAATTCGAATGTACGTGAATGACTCTGCAAATGCGAGTGAATCCAAAACTGGCCTACACAGCCTAATGATGATGACGATGATGAAGCAGCCTCCACGCTGATGAGTTTCTTTCCAAAATGAGATGATGATTGGAGTGATTTCCCTCCTTCTGAGATCAGTACATTACAGCGTAGCTACAGTACACTAATGTGCAGAGAGCTTATGGGATGTGCTTATGGATGTATGTTACCTCAGAACAATCACCCGGTGTAATCAGAGACAGCAGAAAACCTCATTTCCAACTTCCACTGTTTGATGGGGTAATGATATTGGTGGAGGTGTGGTGGATAATCATTAGGTTAATGAACAATTTTTAAAGTGGCTACATGTAGAATTCAAAAACTTTTGTGAATAGTGAAAACCGATGGGGGTTAAAGGTCCTGTGAATTGCTTTGAAAGTGCATTTTTATTTGATGTTTGACATACTCTTAACCGAGACACGAAGAGAGGGCAGAACATAGTGCAGCTCCTCCCCTTTTTATAAAACTTTGCTTTATTACTTTATCACAACTTGTGAGAGTGACTATGCTCAAGCGTATCAAATGTTAAGCGTCTTGAAGAGGGCGGGACTTGTCAGACACTAAAGACCATTTGATTGGTCACAATTTGATGCGAAACTAAAGTATGAGTTGAAGTGAATAAATACATTGATCCTATAGGTGGAAGTGACAAACTGCAAGCAAGACATGTTTATATCAGTTTTATATCATCTGAATGCAAATTGTCACTGTTTTGGAGCACAATAGCTTTTTTTTAGATGTCCTAAAAATTAACAATACAGATACTGACATCTAAAAAAAAAAATTAAATGTGATTTAATGTCACAATATAAATTCTATTAATGTGTTTAGAAGCAAAAAATAGTCATATCAAACACTTTCGCACACTCATAGCAAAACCTCCAGAGAGCTTTATACTGCTGACTCTTGTTTAATAACACTTGTTAATAGCGACACTGGTGGACGTTAAGTGAACTGCTGCTATCGATTTATTGCTCATGCTCAAAATTGTGCACAAAATAACATGTAAATGACTGAATATGATTCAATATCTCTATATAAATTGTAAAGTATTTTCCCCATTGTTTGATTAGAAGTAAAAACTGATCATATCAAACAATTTTGCACACTCATAACAAAGCCTCCAGTGAGCTTCAAACTGCTGGTGGCTGCAACACCGGTGGACGTGAACTGCAGCCATTAATTTATTGCTCATGCTCACACTTGTGCACAAATAACATGCAAAAGACTGAATGTAATTCAAAATATTGATATAAAGCATAAAGCATTTTCCCCAGTAAAAATAAGTCATATAAAAAAACTTTTGCAATCATACCAAAACCTCCACAGAGCTTCAAACTGCCAACTCTTGTTTATTAACTCTTGTTAATAGCGACATAGGTGGATGTTATGTGAACTGCAGCCAATGATTTACTGCTCGTGCTCTCCTTGTGCACAAATAACATGTAAAAGACTGAATGTGATTCAACATCTTGATATAAATCGTACAGCATTTTCCCTCAATATTTACGTACACTAATTTTTTTTACTGCTTTTTAAAATTGCTCATTTAAAATAAATTGAAGGTCGAGGCAGTGGCGCAGTAGGTAGTGCTGTCGCCTCACAGCAAGAAGGTCGCTGGTTCGAACCTTGGCTCAGTTGGCGTTTCTGTGTGGAGTTTGCATGTTCTCCCTGCCTTTGCGTGGGTTTTCTCCGGGTGCTCCGGTTTCCCCCACAGTCCAAAGACATGTGGTACAGGTGAATTGGGTAGGCTAAATTTTCCATAGTGTATGAGTGTGTGTGTGAATGTGTGTGTGGATGTTTCCCAGAGATGGGTAGTGGCTGGAAGGGCATCCGCTGCGTAAAAACTTGCTGGATAAGTTGGCAGTTCATTCCGCTGTGGCGACCCCAGATTAATAAAGGGACTAAGCCGACAAGAAAATGAATGAATGAATGAATGAAAATGAATTGAAACACAATAATTCTTGAGGCTTTTAGGAGGCAACTTAATAGTTTTATGTTCAATCAACTCAAGCGTCGAAGTAAAAAAGTCATATAAAATACTTTGGAGAAAAAAAAAACATTGAGACAACGTTCACACTGCTGCTGCTACACAGACCAGTAAAACGTAAGTGCTATTTCTTTTTTAAAGCAAAATTAAAAGGTCCTGTTTGTCTCAAATTTTAAAAAATTAAGTTTCAATTTCTTTCGTCTATGCATTGAGATTCATGTGGATTTTTAGCAGTTAAATAACTTAATGAATAACCAAGTTATTAGGCGATTTAAATGCAATAAAATGAATTTCACACTTTATTTTAATCTGCAATTCACACTATTTACACTGAATGGATGATTTTGCAAGGGAGTGCTTCTGCATAAAATGTATAAAATTCTACAAAAAATATACAAAATAAAATGAATTAAAGCACAGATGAAAAATAGAACAAAAGAAAAAATTAAACAAAAGTTTTTTTTTCCTGAGTCTAACGATATCGAGGAACAGAAATTCAATAATCAAATGCAAAACAACACTGTACAGTGTCTTTATTGTATAAACACAGTTATCTTTGTTAATGAAGCAAACTTAACCATTTCATGTCCAAATTGTTTAAATTAGCTTGAAATTGTACAGTCAGGGGCCTTAAAAAGTCATCTAAACAAAAATCTTTCATACTTTTAGATTATAGTTAAAGGGCACCTAGGTTACCCCTTTTTTCAGATTTAATACAAGTCTTTTGCGTCTCTAGAATGTGTATATAAAGTTTCAGATCAAAATACCCATCAGATTTTTCATTATACCTTTTGCAAGATGCTGTTTTATACTGATTTCCAGCAGGGGGTGGTTTTGTCGTACCGCGCCTTTAAGACGAGTCTTTCCCGCCCACTATTTCTACATGCCTCCTCCCTCAGCTGCGTCAGACAACAGACAGACTTAAAGGAAGAAGGTCTCACGTAGCGTTTGTGAGATACTACAGTAAGAACTAACCTTTACTAATCAGTATTGTGAAGTTGCATTGATGAGTCACACACAATATCGTTACAAAGTTAACGCGCGCACACACACACACGCACACACACGCACACACACACGCACACACACACACACACACGCACACACACACGCACGCACACACGCAGGCAGGCAGGCAGGCAGGCAGGCAGGCAGACAGACAGAGCGCGCTTAGCTTAGTTAAGGCTAACCTCAGACCTTTTATTCCCGGTTGCTTTGCGCATGTCTGCCTGTTCTTGTTGTCATATACACGCGACTACCGGAACATGTTAATGCGCGCAGCTGTCAATCAATTTGGTGAGCGGGGGGATCGCACACCTACGTAATGGTGCGATCGATTTGAAAACAGCTCCAATTGGCCGACCCTTTTTTTTGTAGTTAAATTGAAAAAAAAGGACTGGGTGTGTTCATATCACCCCAGAATGACGGTCTATACCAGGGGTGGCCAACCCTGTTCCTGGAGAGCCACCTTCCAGCAGATTTTAGTTGCAACTCATTTCAAACACACCTGCCTGTAATTATCAAGTGGTGTTCAGGTCCTAATTAATTGGTTCAGGTGTGTTTGATATGGGTAGCAACTGAAATTTGCAGGAAGGTGGCTCTCCAGGAACAGGGTTGGCCACCCCTGGTCTATACACTATACCAACACACAGATCTGTCCAAACAGCTTGAAAAGTAGATTTTTTACCATAGGTGCCCTTTAAACATGACTTCACAAGTCTTGTTTCGAATTGTGGTTTTTTGGTTAATCAAAATCTTAATTATAGGACATTGCAAGTCCTGCAATGTGACTACTGCAGATTTGCGATATCGATGCTGAAACAATATAGTGTGCACCCTTACCCAACGTTCATCACAATAGTGGAAAGCATGACTACTGCAATGTGTCTCAAAAGTTTGGCCTTACCTTGAGCCGCTGATGGTCAACCACAAGATCAGGAGGTGGTGGAAGTTGCACAGCCTCCTGGAGTCTGACAGCTGGTTCCTCCGCCTGCACTTCTGACAGACCTTTCCCACATTCCTTCCCTTTTGATGAACCTATTAAAAAGAAGCAAAGTCATACTACATTAAAAAAAAACTGAACACACATCACACCAGAAACAGACAACACCTGGTGTAGGAAAAACACGTCTGTAGCCGTATAAGAAGAGACGAGTCCTCGGGGTGTTTCTGTTGGTGTATTTAACTCTCAGCAGGATAAACGCTCACAAACAGATGGTGTTTTGAAGTCCAGGAACACAGTTATTTTTTTTCCCTCCAAACTGTGATTAACCGTATACAGTTGACAATCAATACAAGGAAATATTCAACAGTCCAGCATCTTTGCGGACATCTGTTAAGACTAAAATGTTATTTTGCCCAGTTATTTATTTCATTCGGCTTAATTGCATAAGAGAATTATATATAATTATGTTTATTGCAGTGCCACGGCCGTTTAGAGTTCTCCAACTTGAGTGCATAAACATTTTCAATATGTGAAAATACACAATTTAATATGCCTAATTTGTCCTTTTGCATTTGGCACATTCATATCAGAGAAGTTAACTATAATGATTAAAATTTACTGTAGTTTACAAAATGTTTAAGAAATGTAAAAGAACAAACGCAAAGTTCACGTCACAGAGAAACCGTAATGTATATATTATCAGTGTGCCTTTCATACATTTTAAAAAAGATTTTTCAAAGCCAATCACAATCTACCTTGCTTTCTATGGAAATATAAATTGATATAATCTAATTTTCAAAATAACAGTGATATTTGTTTAACTAAAAAATCATATGATCATGCCTTGATTTTTAATTATTTAATTAGGAGAGTAAAATCTGACTTTCTTAAGACAAAAGTCTTGTCACTTATAATCTATGAAAAAATTTACAGTATAGAATATAAAGTCGTGGTGCAGTGGGAAAAGAATTTATATTGTGTTTGACTCCCATGAGCTTGGATGACTGCATCCATACATCTCTACAATGACTCAAGTCACTTATTAATAAAGTCATCAGGAATGGCAAAGAAAGCGTTCTTGCAGGACTCCCATAGTTCATTAAGATTCTTTTGATTCATCTTCAATGGCTCCTCCATTTTATCATAGACATGCTCAATAGTGTTCATATCTGGTGACTGGGCTGGCCAATCCTGGAGCACCTACACCAGGGGTGTTCAATCCTGTTCCTGGAGATCTACAGTACCTTCCTGCAGATTTCAGTTGCTACCCATATCAAACACACCTGAACCAATTAATTAGGACCTGAACACCACTTTATAATTACAGGCAGGTGTGTTTGATATGGGTAGCAACTAAAATCTGCAGGAAGGTAGATCTCCAGGAACAGGATTAAACACCCCTTACCTAGACCTTCTTTGCTTTCAGGTACCTTGATGTGGAGGCTGAAGTATGAGAAGGAGCGCTATCCTGCTGAAGAATTTGCCCTCTCTTGTGGTTTGTAATGTAATAGGCAGCACAAATGTCTTGATACCTCAGGCTGTTGATGTTGCCATCCACTTAGCCCATATTAAATGTAACATCAAACTATGATTTTTTTTCTTACTAAACTTGACTGATTTCTGTGAGAATCTTGGGTTCATGCAGGTTCAAATAGGTCTTCTGCAGTATTTGTGATGATTGGGATGCAGTTCAACAGCTGACACATCAGAAAAATCTACCTTCTGCAACTTTTCCAAAAAATCAACTAAAAGCCAAGTTATTATTTGTTGCTCCTACAACTGGGATTGACAACAAGACTTGTCAGGCAGTGTACATTGTATTCACATTTTCATTGTCGTCAAAGCCGCTTAATATAAAGCGGGACCTAGTAAACAATACAAGCTGTTTATTATATACAGTTTTACCTTCTTTTTCATGGTCGCCATCAGATGCCACTGCCTCCGCTGTCCTCGTATTCTCCCCAGTACTGCATTCTGTGCCAGAAGCTTCTTTATGCTCTGTTGGTTTCTGTTCAAGTGCATCTCTTTTAATAGTGTCTTTATCAGGAGCCTCGCTGTACACACTGTCCATAGATTCATTCCCATTCACACACTCCTGAGGGGCGGGGACTGTCGGGGCCACTGTGGGCTCCTCTGACGGGGCCTCCTCCTGACCCTGAGCGTCTCGAGCGGCCGTGGGCTCGCAGGAGTTCTCCTCCTCCGTGGAGAGCACGTGTCCATTGGCCTGGAGCGGCTGTTTTTCAGGATGGAGCTCCATGGTGTCGCAGGAGGACTCGTCCAGGGTGAGACAAGCGTCGCCTTGTGCCATCACTGTCGAATCCTCAGCTCCCTCTTCCTCCTCGGGTTCATCGTCTTCCTCCGCTTCCTCCTTTTTATAGCTCTTTTTCTTTCGGATGATGCCTCGGCCCCAGATCGGTCGCCGGCGGAACTTGCGCTTTATGTTATCTGGCGATGACAAACAAAGATGTTTGTTAAGACAAACAAATAAAACAGTGTTTGGGCTTTCAGCAGAGACATTAAACTGAAGTGAACTTTAACTGTGAAACCTAGACTGAAACGGTTTCAGTTTACTAGAACTCCATCTATGTTAAGCTCCTTTGACATAATCTACAGTGAAAAAGTGCTATAGAAATAAAAATGAATTGAATTATTAAAATTAGGATGGCAAATAGGACATGTATAGTTTGTTAATTTCACAAATATCTCCTGAATCAGAAACATTGTAAAATATGAAATATTTGCCTTTAATTTTTAATATATATACTCAACACATCACTGTTTTTCTCAGAAAACATTTCTAAAGGTGCTGTTGACTTGAATTTTTCACCAGATGTTGGAAACCAAAGAAATACGTATATGCAAAGAAAAACAAATCTAATTTGTTTACAAATGCACTAAAATGAAATGACGCAGAAAAAACATTGCACACATAATGAAAGGGAGGTGTAGAAAGGCAGTGAAAGCCCACACAGCAGCTGAAAGCTCTCAGTAGTTCTTGAACAACCCTCTGCCCTTCGTCAGTGTAAATAAATATCAGCTGCATCAGTCCAGCATCTACATTAGCAGGATGATGAAGATAAAAAACAAGGGCGGACATTTCAGCAAGACAATGATCCAAAACACAGCCAAGGAAACTCTCGATTGCTTTCAGAGACAGAAAATTGAGCTGTAGAATGGCCCAGCCAATCACCTAACTTAAATCCAATAGAAAGTATAAAATAAAGACCAGCTTTGATAAACGAGAACCATTCTTTTACATGTGCCAAATGCAAAAGGTTATTACACTCTGTTAGGGTCTCTAAAAAAAAAATAACCCGAGCAATGCATGTGACTTCATTTTCCACATGAGAGTCGTCTTTAAGCTGCTATCACCAAAAAAGCCTAAACAATGATGATGGATATCTCGTGTGTGAGTGTGTGGCTTTGAGACAAAGACAAACTCAATCTCCTGCAACTCTTGTTTAAATTTACAAAAAAAATTAAATGAATAAACGACAGCAACAAATAAAGTAAGCTAATATTACAGAAAACAAATTATACAACTACCATGTAGATTTCACGACGTCTTTAACATGGCCACTATTGGCTGGGCGATAAAATCAATATCGATATGGAAATTTGTTGACCGAACACAGTTGTCTAAATTGATAATACACTTTGTATGACAAATACACATTTCTGTAATAACGGCAGACTAATTACTTTAGACAAACACAAAGCACGCGCTCGCGCTTGTCACTTCAGGTCAGAATAACAACACGTGCGAAAATAAGTGCCCTATAGCAGCAGTGAGGAGATTGAAAATAAAAAGGCATGTAAGGACGTCGCCAGAGAGGCTTTTTGGTTTCTTTTCTTGTGCATCCCAGCCATTGGCTCCCCACCAAAAAGAGCTTTATTTGTAATGTTGCAGCGTGTATTTGAATAATGATGGTTGGTTTCTTTACTAGAAAGCTCAGATTTGATCATCATAATTTGTGTTGTTAACAGAGTTTGAAGTTTACTGTATCATTATTATTGACATCTTTACCATTACACACACTTTGTAACATTGTATTAATTAAGTTTAAGAGTCTCTTTAACACTTATGTTTATTTCTTTATAAAGTGATGAAATATTTTGTTTAAATATTTTGTTTTTGATTATTAAAACTATTTGCTTTAGTAATGTTGGTAAGTAAAAATAATATAGTTAAATTTAAAAAAATCCTGATATTCCTATATGTATTGTTATGAATATTCAATAGTTATTGATATTAAATGATAAGAAAAAAGATATCATGATAAATTTTTTTTTTCGCAATATCGCCCAGCCCTAATACAAATATACAAAAACACAACAAAAGCGTTTGAACTGTGCAGGGTCTTGCATTTTAATAGCTTCCAATCACCTCACCAATTCTCACTCCCTAATTACATGCAAAACCCCTGTCAAAATCACGGGTGTTGGAAGCGGGTCTAACCATTCATTAGACATGACTGACTGCATGATGAACTTCTCACCCTCGTGTCTCACAGTCACTCAGATGACAATGAGAGAGAAAAGAAGAGAGAGAGAGAGAGAGAGAGAGAGAGAGAGAGAGAGAGAGAGAGAGAGAGAGAAAAAAATGTGTTGTCGTGACCGTCATCGGGGAGCGAATGCTGAGACATCCAGACGCTCCCTGAAAAAAAATAAATAAATAAATCGACAGAGGCGGGTGGGCCAATCTGTTAGTTCTACACGACACCTGTCCACTGTGTAATTGGTCGGAGACGCAAAAAAATAAATAAACACACACACACAACAGAGCAGGAGCATTGCTCAGCAAGCAAGAGGCCATGCTAAAAGTCGTAATTGAAAACAATGGATGGCAGCCCAGATGTGCCATATATCAGAGCCCAAAAGGATCGGGCTAATTTTCCAGCTCCGGCTGCTGGTGTTTCCTTTTGGGCTTTCGGTGACTGAGTAGTCAACACTCCACTCACAATAATGGATTCCCACAACACCCCTTCTCGTCTAAATACAACAGGTTTTCCTTTTTTCTTCTTCTTCTTTCTTTAAATCAGAGAGGTTGATTGCAAAGCTCTTGGTGGTCCCTTTGGATGTAATCAGAATGATGGAGTAAGAGGGACAAGCGAAAGGAAGAGAGAGAAAGAGAAGGACCTTGGAGATTGCCAACATATGGAGAGGGAAAGAGAGATCCTAAAATGTTGATTGTTGAATATATATTTAAATAATGTGTGTGTGTGTGTGTGTGTGCGTGTGTGTGTGTGTGTGTGTGTGTGTGTGTGTGTGTGTGTGTGTGTGTGTACAGTTGAAGTTAGAATTATTAGCCCCCTTTTGATTATTTTTAAGATTTCCCAAATGATGTTTAACAGAGCAAGGAAATTTTCACAGCATGTCTGATAATATTTTTTCTTCTGGAAAAAGTCTTTTTTGTTTTATTTTGGCTAGAATAAAAGCGGTTATATATTTTTAAAAATTGTTTTAAGGTCAAAATTTTAGCCTCTTTAAGCTATATATTTTTTTCCATAACCTGAAGAACAAACCATCATTATAAAATAACTTGCCTAATTACCCTAACCTGCCTAGTTAACCTAATTAAGCTAGTTAAGCTATTAAATGTCACTTTAAGCTGTATAGAAGTGTCTTGAAAAATATCTAGTAAAATTCTATCTACTGTCATCATGACAAAGATAAAATGAATCAGTTACTAGAGACGAGTTATTAAAACTATTACGTTTAGAAATGTGTTGAGAAAATCTTCTCTCCGTTAAACAAAAATGAAGGAAAAAATAAACAGGGGGGCTAATAATTTTGACTAACTGTGTGGGTGTGTGTTCTTTATGTAAACTTTTTTCAACATTTGTCATGGCAAAAAAGCAATTAATGTAATAAAAGAGATCCTAAAATATGGATTGTTAAATATTGTTTAGTATTATTGCATATTTTATTACTATTATCATTCATTTTTATCACTACCACTATGCAATTAGTTTTCATATGTTCTATTCAATGTGAACATTACAAATGCACAATACAAATTTTTCAAGTTTAAATTAAATTAAATTGAGAGAGAGAGAATAATAATGTGATATATTGTGTATATATTTTATTTATATATATATATATATATATATATAGAGAGAGAGAGAGAGAGAGAGAGAGAGAGAGAGAGAGAGAGAGAGAGAGAGAGAGAGAGAGAGAGAGAGAGAGAGAGAGAGAGAGAGAGAGAGAGAGAGAGAAATAAGCATAAGTAAAAGCAATAGGGTTTCCATTTTCAAAAACATAGTAAAAGTGTGGGGGTGAAGAGGCTAAAGGTCTGATGCTGTAAAATCTTTAACAGGCTTCATTCCACACATTCCTCTGCTGGATCTGAAAAACACTGGCCCGGGTGAGCAGGTCTGGAGTTCAACAGTTGGGCTTTTACGCTCTCCATCTTCTCATCTTATTCAAAGTAAGTTTGTGCCTCAGAGGTATACAGTTTTAGACCTATTTTACACGTTTTTAGCCACATTTACATGAACATCAGTAATCGACTCATTTGTCTTAATCTGAATGAGACAATAATATGATAATGGCGTTTACATGAGTTGCTTTTTAAATGTTCCTTTCAGCATTCCGCTTTACATGTTACACTGTAGCACATCATTTGATTAATGTCATTGCGTCACCATGCTATCCACTTTCCTCAGGAGTTTCGTATAATTTCAAGTGTTTCATTTTTAATTTGTCGCCTTTACGTGCACTAAGTGAAAAGTTTGCCACTTTCATTTTCATTGGGGAACATTTTATGCATGCCCCCCGTGACAAACGAGATATTGGATGCGAGGATGAATTGCTAGAGGAGTATTGTTTTAATAGAATTTGATAACACACACTGAATGAAAAAAACCTTTACTGACTTAGTAGGTGCAGAGATAGATGTCAAACAGCCGTGTGTGTATGGATCTTGTCGCAAAACACGGCTAAAAATCCTACATGACGGTAATAGTTTGATTGCGGTGTTTACATGAACTTTAATAATGTGAATAAAATCGGCATACTCCATATGTCTCAATTAGATTTTGGTTTAGTTCGATTATGACTTTAGTCGGAGTAAGGTCATCAAAAATTGCTGTTTACATTGTATTTGTCTTAATTGTATTAAAATCAGAATTTTGATGTCCATATAAACTAACACATTGTAATGTAATGTGCATTTATGTAGTGCATTAATTGTGTATGGCCATAGACCCAAAGTGATTCACAATCATGAGGAGGATCTCTCCACACCACCACCAGAGTGCAGCATCCACTTGGATGATGCGATGGCAGCCACAGGACAATGGCACTAGTGCGCTCACCTCAGCTTTTGCTGGAGTGGAGAGACTGCAAAAGAGCCAATTCTGTGGATGGGGATTATTGGGAGGCCATGATGGAGGGAATTTGGCCCTACTCTTTACAAGAAAAGCCATGAGTTTTTCAATGACCACAGAGTCAGGACCTCTGTGTAACGTCTCATCTAAAAGACGGCGTTCACTGACAGTATAGTGTCCCCTTCACTGTACTGGGGCATTAGGACTTACACAGACCAAAGGTTAAGCGCCCCCCTGCTGGCCTCACTAACACTTCCAACAGCAACCTAATTTTCCCAAGTGTTCTCCCATCCAGGTACCGACCAGGCTCAGCCCTGCTTAGCTTCAGTAAGTAACCGGTCTTGGGCTGCAGGGCAATATGGCTGTGGCAGTTCTGTCAGTTTAGTCACCAACAACCCAAATGTACCAGTTAGATAAACCTACCTTAATAATAAATGACTAAATTAGAAATACAGAGTGCATGTGTGTTATGTTTGGAGTAAATAATGACACAGCATCAGTCAAAATTTCTGCCTTCATAAAAATCAATTAAATGGGGCTTTGGGCTACACAGTGTTGGAATAAAAGAGTATTTTCTTTTGTGTGGAAAACCATTAATTCTGAAGTTTGGCTTGTTGCCACTAACTGCGCAGAAATCCCACACTGGGCCGTTTGATTTTGGCTTTTAATCTATTTTATAAACACAGGTAGTAAGAAGAAATGACTGCAAAATGTTACACCACATACTCTCACTCTCTCTCTCTCTCTCTCTCTCTCTATACACCAAGACACTAATCGGTGTTTTAATCCAACTGTGGCCATTAAGACAAAAGGATTTACATTACAGTAATAAAATACAAAATTATCCTGCACAACAAATTCATTCTGTTGCACATGTGGATACACTGGGTCACTATTTTTGAACATGTCAGTGCTTACGAATAGATTGCATCAAAAAGAACATGAGTAATCTTGACAAACTATACCTCAGTCTAAAGCTGCAACCCTCAAGCAGCGGATGTAGCTAGCTGTTTTTTTTTTTTATTTGAAAGCTTATAAAGAATGTATTTGCTAAATTTGTATGAGTTGAACAGAACTTGCTTATTAGATATACATAACGTTACTTATCATCGTAAAAGATGAACATGCATTCACTGCTGTAGATCACGATTTATTTTGAAAGGTAAGAGTACTCAGAACAACACGTCATCGAGCACATTTAGTACAACAACACAACAGTGTTGAATTATGGATGGTTATTTATTTAGCTATGTCACCGTTTCTTCCACTGACGGATTGTTTACAACAGTGTTTACTATGTTACTCATGTGCAAAAATGGAGTCTTTGTAGTAAAAAGCAAGACGATGTCATAGCTTACAGTGTTACAAATAAAATTAGATCACGAATTGAATAAAACAACACAGGCTCATTCTGAAAACGTACTCCTATATACATTTCTGGAGTTTGCAAACTATGTAGCCAGAAGTTTGTATAGTGTATGTAGGTATTGTCTTTAAAACAAACGCTAGGGGGCGGTATGGTGGCTTTCCTTTTCGCGCTTACCACCAGTTGATTGTTTACCTCCATATTGACTGCTTTTCTGTTGTTGCTAATTTGTCCAGTGGCCTGCAGCAGACATCGGAGGACTTAAGACGCAGAGAGGAGCTGACCACGACGACGGGATTTGAATCTGGTAAAAAAAAACGGTCCCAGAAAGCAGCTAAAACAAAAACAAAACTCAAAAAATAAAATAAACAAGTTGAGCATGTAGTAAAATATAAAAATGTGGTTCAAATCGGGGGGCTTTTCGCTTTCTGGATTGCTTTTCATAACTCTGTCGGTTGACTTTAGGCAAGTGATTGGGCGCTGGTCAATCGGTGCTTTTTAAAACAACCCACATCGATTGGGTTTAGGGAAATGGGGTGGGTGGGTGAATCAATCTGTTGGTCGGTCAGTCGACAATGGTGTTTAGCAGTGGATTCGCGGAAACAAAAATCTACAAAAAAAAAAAAATGTACCTCCTGGGACGTATTTGGTGCTCTCCAAAAATTTATACGGGGTACGTTTTCAGAATGAGCCTGGGTTGAAATAAAGTCAGTTATAGTTTCCCAGAATACACCAGCCACAACTGCAGCATAGCTGAACCCGAAAGTAGGTCCACAAATCTTTTTTTTTTTTTTTGTCATTATTATGAATTTTTCGGAAAGGGAAGATGTAGGAGTATAAAAATAAAATTGGGATTGGGCCTTACTTTCTAGCTTGACTGATGGACAATTTCGAAAATGAGTCATATGTGCAGCGTCAGAATCACCATGCAATTTGTAGAGACTGACATACATGTACATGCAAATCACATCTAATGAAGTAGAACAGATGAGTTCCAATTTATTAAGATTTCGCAACAGGACGGTAGAAAGGTGCACATGGCAATTTACACAAAAGGTCATTTCTTGTTGCTTGCTTTCCCTTTTTGTAGCCACACAAGACCTAATTTGACATTTCGGCCAAATCGCAGTACACAATAGCCGTGACCAGCTATAAAGAGAGCCATGCGGTGCATCAGGCCCTAATGATGCGTAATTAAGCCCACAAAGGCTCAGCGTATTTGTGTGTGTGTTCAAGCAGAATGCTGGGCTTATGATTGAACAGCACTACAAAAGAACTGGAGAATGGCAGGCTGCTTGGGCTGATTGATAGGGGAAAATAGAAAACTTGTACTGCTGGAGGACATATTGATGCGTCTAGATTGCATCTGCCGCAAAACGCTGACAACGGCGTGATTGAGGCCAGATCATCGTCAAAAAAAGCTGCATTAAAAGTGTGAAGGGAGAATTCTGAGAAGATAACGTTACAAACTTTTATGTTTAATAAAACGCCCACAAGCCAAACTCAATATTACCTCATCATAAGCAACAAGGAGAATAGAAAAATAAATAATAAATAGCTTCAATGATTGTCAGCACTCTGGTTTTGAAATCAGATCGACGATCGAGCCAGAGGCTAAAGATTTGCAGCCCTGTAAAAGTCAAAGCTTGACATGGAGTCAAAACTCCGGCCTCGGCCTCCAAGCCTGCGAATCATCACCCTTGGGTTTCTGCTGTTAGAGAAATTGCAATGCAATATGGCTATCTGTATTATTAAAACTTCAGTCCAAGCCATAAAACCCCAGCTTATCTGCTTCTGATATTTTCTCCCATCAGCCCAACGCTATGTTTTTTCCACGTCAACCAAGTAGATAGAAAACTAGCTTGAGGATTATGATAAAGCTGGAGCCTTTAATGTTTAAGCCTTGAAACGCTTATTGTTTGTTTCTCTCTGGCTCTCACACCAGCAGACGTTTTTAATGATGAGGAGTCTGCCGGCGTTCTTCTAGACAGGTGGACGTGTGTTGCTTTGTTGCTAAAGGAACAGAGCACATGCTTAATTGATGTGAATAAATGAATAAAATAAAATATTTATAAACCATTCTGTAACCACCAAGACCAAGAGAGAAGATAATGCAGAATTTTTAAACTCATTTTTTAAAGAAACGAAATCATCATCCAAACAAAATATATCAATCCCAGATTAGCACAAAATCCATAATAAAATAGAGTTAAAGCTTTAATTAGGAGGCCAAGCACAGCAGAGCCAGAATAAGGTAGTAAGTATTAGGGATGGGTACCGAAACTCGATACTTTATCGGTACCAGTGCTAAATTAAAGTATCGATAAGCTCTGACATTAATAGTTCTGCTATCAATACTGGAGAATTTTTGCTCAATAAACGTTAAACACAGTAGCATAATTTAACTGACCAAAGCTGCGTCCCAAATGGCACACTATACACTATGCACTCATGCACTATGTACTTATGCACTTACACACTCAACAGGATAGTATATGTATGTAGTGTTGTCCCAAATGTCACACTAATGTTTTTTTTACTAAGTGGAAATTCAAACCGTTTCCCTGATGACGTTTGACGGTCGCCAAATCAGTGAAATAAACAACTGAATTATCAAATAATACCTGCCGTAGGTACTGCCGTATTCACCATCGGGAGGCGCTATAATCACTCTCGTAGGAAAATTTTGCTTTCACCATCCAAAATAAATAAAGTTATATAGCATGTGCGTCCGATAGCTCCGCCCCTTCCGCTACGTAAGCAAACCTGCGTTCGTTGAGTGCGTGAAGTGTCCATCATAACACACTTCATTTTAGCGGCTGAATGAGTGCATCATCCGGGTAATTAAAGTGCACTTATTATTTTTAGAGTTTTCAGTGTGAACACACTACTTACACTATTCATACTGCCTCGTAGAATAGTGCATAAGTATGCGATTTGGGACGCAGCTCAACTCTCTCGAATTTGTGATATTTGAGGGCACTGTTAGCAAGCTCACGCAGCGTAAAAAAAGCCTTCACAATTTTCAGCTGTACGCACGCACTCACAGGAGGCTTGCGCTGCGGACACTCACACCAAGTGCACCCACATAACACAAGACTGCATTAACTCCAGTCAGACGAATACAAAGTAATCAACTGCCTAGCTACTAACGTTAACATGTTAGACAACACTTTACATGTGATTATTCAATTACTTCACCTGAATACGGTTAGACTCCTCAGAAAACAGTAAAACACTGTTTATTTCATTTGTATCTTTTTCTCTATTGTATCTATCTATGATTGGAGATGTTTTTCTTATATTTTGTGCATGATTCACTTCCCTGCAGAATCTATCCCAATCCATCTAAAATGTTAAATTCTTTCCAAATAGAGAAATTCAAGTCATCCAGTGAAACGTCCAGTGCAGAAAGACAAAATATCACAATCCCAATCAATTTTATCAATATCATACAGCCCTAGTATGAAATGTGCTTTATAAATAAACTCACCTTGCCAAAATTGTAGGGTAATTTCATTTTGAATTACCTTGACTTACATGTTACTTTACATGCGATTATTCAATTACTGTACCTGAATACTGTTACAATAAGGCAAAACACTTTATTTCATTTGTATCTTTTTCTTTTAGTGTATTTATCTATGATCAGAGATTGTTTCTTTTATATTTTATGCATGATTAGCTCCCCTACCAAATCATCCGAATCAATTTAAATGTTTTTCTTTTTCTTTTCCAAATAGAGATATTCAGGTCATCTGGTGAAACATATGTTGCAAAAAAAAAAAAAAAAAAAAAAAAACTAAATATCACAATTGATTTTTCCAATATCGTGCAGCCTTGGTATGAAATGTGCTATATAAATAAACTCACCTTGCCTAAATTGAAGGGTAATTTCTTTTTGGGTGACTAATTTCTTCAAATCTGAAATAAGTCATTAAAGACACCATAAGATGATTATTTCAGTAAAATATTTTATAAAGATAAAATAGTAAAGATGAATCAATAGTGACATGTTGACCAATAGGTGCGCTGATGTCAACATGTCAAAGCTTTGTAGTGATGCAGCCCCAGATGCAGGTTAAAGCCTGGTTTATACTTCTGCATCAAGTGACTGGCGTAACTCAAGGCGCATGCAACGCGCGCAGCTGTGCATTTATACTTCTGCACGCTGTCTCTGTTGGTCTGCATTAACACTTCCGAAACGCTAGTGGGCAGTGAGGTGTAAATGTTCCTCTGTGTCGAGGTTCTTCGCTTCTGTTTTGCTTTTCTGAACACTTCCTGGATGTACAAGTGGCTCAAACTCGCTCATTTTGAGGCAGGAACCGGCGGACGTGCAACAACTTTAACCATGAGGTAAACACAGAACAAAACTTTCCATCCGGAGCTCCTTCACGGGAGTCCACACTTGTAAACAATCGCTCGCGCCATTCGCGCGGCTCTCGGTCCTGCCCAGACTTGTCGGCGCTACCAAGCCGACCAATCACAGAGTTTGCGCTACGCGTTGTTGCGACGTGTAGTTACATTTTTTGAGAGGTGCACGTCAGCGACGCCGACGGCTACGGCGAAGGGCTATGCGTCAGCGCCGTAGCATACGCCGGCGTTTGACGCAGAAGTATAAATCAGCCTTAACTTTGACCCATTAAATTCACTGAAGTGATAAACCGAAACATGTTTTGTGTGACACTTTATTTTAATGTGCAAGTCACACTATTAACAAATCATAAACCAAAACTTGCAGCTCAATAAATTACTGATTACTTGCTTATTAATAGTTAGTAATAGTGGTGTAACAGATCAAAAATCTCACGGTTCGGATCACATGATGGGTTTTTTTGTCAAGGATTGGACCATTTTTTCAGATAAGCCAAAAAGGGGAATAGACAAATGTCATTTGCTTTTCATTGATCACAAAAACAGTACTTTTGCTTTTAACAAGACACTTTTGCTTTTAACAAACAGAACTTAGAAGCTGTCATTTTTATTAAAAATAAAATGAAGAAATAATCAGATGAATAAAAATAAATAGTAAAATATTCAGTACTGTGAGAAATTCAACGTTACTACTGTTGCTGATAACGCTAAGTGTAGACATCCAATTATAATTTGTACAACCCATTTTTAGTCTCATTTTCACTCATAAATCTTCATGTTTCATTGCTAGATGATCATTTTTGAAGAATTATTCAGTGACATATTTTTGACGGCTGGTTGTCACCTCCTATTGATTAAATAATGTAAGTGCTGCCAAAAACTTTCATTTTTTGAGCGTTTAGTTAAATGCATATGACGGTGATTTTATTCTTTAACATACACTTCAGTGGTTTTACCTAAACTACAAACTGTTCTGCCAGTACTTCTGTTATTTGACGATTTGTAAATTAAAGGCAGAATCTCTTGATTTTTGTGTTTGTCAAACACAGATATGAATGCAAAGATTCGAAGGATTAATAAACATATGCAAATCACGATCATTTATAATTTATGTTGCGTGGGTGTTAAGATCCCAATCTTTTAATGATTAATCGTGCAACTAATACTGAATGCATTGATGCAGGCTAAACAACAGTGACAGAAAACACCTTTAATAACCTAAGAAACCCACCAAATCCAGAATAGCCTACCACAACTTCCCCCATCATCATTATATTTTACAGTAAAGCCTAAATGCTTTTATACATGTGATTTGAATGATGCAAAAGATGATCTCTCTTCGTTATAAAAATAAGAATAAGAATAATCTACAAGCAAAAAAAAAAAGCAATGTATTAATCCATGAGCCATGTGTGTTTTGAAATGTGGGTTGTGATTAGTAGAAATCACGGATCAACCGTGATCTGTTACACCCCTAGTTAGTAAGGTACTTGGGTTTAGGTATTGGCTAGGATTAGGAATGTAAAAAACATCACACTTGATAAGTGCTAATGAACAGTTCAGTTAAGATCTTAATAACAGGCAGCTAATTAGCCAGTATTAAATGGTGTGAAGTATTAATCGAAAGTATTATCTTGTATCAACAAGAAATCCATACTTTTTTGTAAACCAATGGATGGATCTTAGCTGTAACATCTCCTTCAGAAACAACTGTCGATGTTGGGAGAAAAAAAAATTGAAAAGGAGGGAAGAGGGGAAAAAAACTCGCCAGGGAGAACTTCCTGCAAGCTTTTCACAGCCTTGGTGTGTTTGTGAATGGTAAGGGTGTTGTTCCAAAACCCAGAATAAACTGAACAGCACAGGAAACATATTTCAGGAAGCGGTAGAGATGCAAGTGTGTGAAAAAGAGAAAGTGAGAGACTGACAATGATGAAAAGGAGAAAAACAGAGCCAGGGGAAATGGGGGGGGGGGGGGGGGGGGGGCAGTTTGTAGGATAGTGTAGGTTTGCGTATTCGTTTATGATCCTTAATCTAACCCCTAAAATATCAGAGGCAGCGCTTTTTCATCATTGCCGTGTGTCTGCTACATAGATTTCATTTATAAATGTCACCTTTCTAAACACAGTGATTACTCACGGCTCAGCTCTCCCGGCCACGTACAGGTGACCTTTACGGTTACTTCTGAGGAAATGAAAATATTTTTTCAAAAAAGTTACTTTTATATAAACGTCAGCCAAAAAGAACGTGAAGATGTTGCTCAATGAGGTGCAGCAACAGCAATCGTATGCTTAACAATAATATTTACATAAGATAACAATTTTATCAATAAATGAAAAAAAAATTTGCACTGAAGTTTTTTTGGAAGCATATTAGTAACACTTACTGGATACAGCATCTATCTGTCATTAAATAATAATAATAATAATAATAATAATAATAATACATCTATTTAATTTTGTACACTATACTACAGTGTTTTGAATGCATATTTATAGCATTTACAGGATATAGCACATCTATAGAATACGGAAATAAAAATACGATAATCTGCTGGTCTAATTTTGAAATAAAACTACATATAGTGAAACTAAATTTTACGCAAACTAAAATAAAATAAAATAAAATAGGAATAAAAATTACATTAAATAAAAACATGTAAAAAATAAAATAAAATGAATAAATAAGAATAATAATAATAATAATAATAATAGCAACAACAATAATAATAATAATACACATTTAATTAAATAAATAAATATAAAATAAAACAAAATGTTATTATTATTGCATTTTGTAAATACAGAGTTCTCTAATATAAATTAGATAAAAAATAAATTTAATTTAAGTATTTAAAAAATATTAAAATGAATAATAATAATAATAATAATAATAATAATAATACATACATTTATTAATATAAAACAAAAAAATTCCTGCATTTTTAATTGTGTGATCTATAAAATAAAAAATAAATAAAATATAATAAAATAAACATAATAAATAATAAAATGAATAATAATAATAATAATAATAATAATAATAATAATAGTAATATTACGACAAAAAATTGTATAAACTAAAAATAAAATGAAATTTACTGCATTGTTTTTAATTCAGTGTGATCTGTAAAATAAAATTAAAATTAAAAATGAAATTAAAAATGAATAATAACAACAATAATACAAAAATAATTAAAATAAAATATTATAACTGTATTTATTTAATTCAGTATGACCTTTAAAACATTAATTAAAAATTTAAATTAAATTAAAATGATTAAAAACAAACTAATAATAATAATAATATTTAATAATAATAATAATAGTAATAATTTAAAAATTAATGTAAAATATCAATAAAATTAAATGTTATTACTGCATTTTTTTATTCAGTGTGATCTGTAAAGTAAAATAAAAATACAATTAAATTAAAATAAATAAATAAATACAATAATAACAAAAAATTATATAAAAGAAAACAATATAAAAGAAAAATAAATACTTGTTTTTGATGCACAACAGAGTTTTTGGAAACATTAATAGCATTTATAGAATATATAATTTCTACAGTATCATTATATTCGTCTACCTATCCAATACCAATAAATTAAATTATTAAAATTATTATAAAAAAATAAAACCAGCAAACTAAAATGCTGCAATGCAGAAGTATCCCATCAAATGTTTTTAGATAGCTTGCTTAAAAAGATTTCCGACATGTTGTTTCCCTCAGCCAGTACAGCCAAGAAAAAATAAAAAGTAGCTAAATAAAAATATAAAATTCAGAAATATAAAATAAAAGGAAACCTGTGCTCCATCCACTCCTCAAACAGAAACTATATAAATAATTCAAAATATTATAATTTATTTTAATTAGCCATTTGAGGTCTCAATATAAGAAAGCTGCAAAAACACATCCCAGGACTCCACAGATGTCCCTTTGGCCATTAAAGAAGGAGCCAGAGAGAGGTCAGAGGTCAGCAGTATGCAAGTGTCAAGTGGATTTGGTGGTCATTATCCGACAGGAGCCCAGCGCTGGCCAGAAAAAAAAAATAAAAAAAGTTGTCATTCCCCAGTCTTCCCACTTTTAAATAATGCATGGGAACTGTTGAAGCATGAACACACAGTCCCAGACGCTTGATATAAAAAGTGTGCGCGTGTGTATGTGTGTGTGTCTGGAAATGCTCTTCTTGGAATAGCTCAGCACTTTGTAATAATTAAAACTGCCACTGCATGCATATTTCATGTGGCGCCAGGAATATTTAGCCGAGCACCCCCCCAAACACTACCTGCCAAAACACCACCTTATCTTACATTTATTAAACTGCGCGATAGCAGGCAAACAATACAGCAGTCACTTTCTGGTCCGCCTTGTAGGGACCACTCTTTCCATGATTACTTCCATGATGCAACTGTGTGTAAACGTCGCTCGCTGGTTGAACGTAATGAGCAGGTGAAGACGACGGATGAAAGAAACAAAGGATGAAAATGAACACTTACTGAGAGGCTCAACTAAAAAATCTGCTAAGCAACTTTACTGAGCATACAGATGAAGGACACTCTAAATACTTTCTATGCGTTCTTGGCATTTTGAAATAGGTGTTTGATGTTTTAGCCCTTCCGGACCATTTATTTAAAATGCACAGCAAAACTAAACTGTGCATTTAGAAATGAAAGTGTGCGTTTTAAGTAAGCTATAGTTAGAAATCTTGATTGTCCACAAGAGGAAATTCGTTTTTGGCCTCACAATAAGTTACTAAAAACATCCCCAAACATTACAAATACAAAGCACAAACACAGCTTCCTACCCCACAGTTTACCAACACACAACCCTGTCTATAAAACCACAGAATGACATACAAACTACTTCATGGTCATTTGTTCAAGATGGTGCAAATTATATCTAAATGTAAATATTTAAACAGAAAAAAAAGTTTTGTATTGGTTTGTTATTGTGAATGTGTTTGTATCACATACACAAAATAAATATCTAAAATACTCACACATATATTATGGCAAATATATACATATATATCTTTTATCTTTTATCAAAACATGTATTTATATCTAAAGAACCATTTTTAAAAATCTGAAATATACGCATGTATGAGAGCATTTATATACACAAAATAAATACACACAGGATACACATATATTATGTTAAAAAATAATAATTATATTTTGGATCATCATAATCATGATTAATCTTTACCCAGCACTAATATTAATGGCCGCGGCTGGTTGCAGCTCGGCAGGCCTAAACAAAATAGGATAACGCCCGAAAGCAAAGTTGAATTTAAAACAATGTTTTGGAATTATTCATTCATTTTCTTGTCGGCTTAGTCCCATTATTAATCCGGGGTCGCCACAGCGGATTGAACCGCCAACTCATCCAGCAAGTTTTTACGTAGCGGATGCCCTTCCAGCCGCAACCCATTTCTGTGAAACATCCACACACACATTCACACACACACTCACACTCATACACTACGGACAATTTAGCCTACCCAATTCACCTGTACCGCATGTCTTTGGACTGCGGGGGAAACCGGAGCACCCGGAGGAAACCCACGCGAAGGCAGGGAGAACATGCAAACTCCACACAGAAACACCAACTGAGCCGAGGCTCGAACCAGCGACCTTCTTGCTGTGAGGCGACAAATCAAATCAAATTTTTTTTTGTCAAATCAAATTTGTACACACTGAGTGAGATGTTTTTGAGTTGTCAGTATTTTAGTTTAAATGTGATTATGCTTGAATGTTTTAAACTGACTTTTTAATTAATTGGATTTCATTGTTTTAATTTTAACCTGTCCAGGGACTGCAGGTAGAAATTAGTAATTCTGCTACAACCTGGCACAATGCATCTTTCCTCTTTTAGGTTAATGTAATCTTTGTGCATTGTCCCTGTTAAATAAATAAATTCATTCATTAAATAGGGACTGCCCATATGTCAATAGTTAGCATTAAGATATTACTAAAAATGATGTCTATAATCAATTATGAAATAATTCATATTAAAAATTTAAATTACTAAAAAGTAAAGGAATAATCAATCTTAATCTAGATGTTATATGATAATAAGTGTTTAATTGTGAGAAAAAAATGTAAATATACAATATATGCAACATATCAAACCAATATGATAATTAAATGGATCTTCTTAATAAACATCAACACTTAGTCAAAAATTAGCTGAGGGTTTTTGATGAGAAATTACTGAAATCATATGAAATACTATATTATTATTAGAATGTAACGATTAACTTGACTCAAGATTCTATGCAGATCTCTCCACAGAATTTTCCACAGTTTTTTTAAACTCAGCAAGTTTGGAAATGAACAATTGCTCTTTAATTATTTCTCATATATTAGTTACAGAAAAAATATAAATAACAAACAACAAAACTAAACTGCTCATATAAAACAAATTCCACAAAAAAACATTAATAGAAATAAAATGTTGAATATCTCAACTGTTTTGAATAGTCACGTATTTAAATAGATTTTCAAACAAACTCACAGTGAGCCGTCACATCCCTAATTAATATGCAGAGTAAATTTAATTAAATTAAGTCATTACTGTCCAAATGTACTGTCTCAACTGTTTAGTTTGTAAATGTTATAAGGTTATTCTGTCACACAAGATCAGAGTTTAGTAAGAAAAAAGCTGCAACAGTTGAATGCATAAAGTGTTCAACAGTCGACACCTGGTAAAGTAAAACGTATAATATTATTAGCGCACTGTTTTTATTCCGTATCATCTGTAAAATAAAATAAAATAAAATAAAATAAAATAAAATAAAATAAAATAATATAAAATAAAATAAAATACTTAATGTCACATTGCAAAGAAAATTTGTTTAGTTTTGTTTTGTTTGAAGGTTAAACAAACAAACAAACAAACAAAACAAAACAAATAGTTTGTCACAATGCAACAAAACCCCATCCTGGTTAAAGAAATGAATAAAATAAAATAAAATAAAATAAATATCACAGTGAAAAGGTTGGTTAAAAAAATTATTACAAAATAAATAAATTAATTAATTAATAATTATAAAATAAATAATTTAATATAAAAAATATATAAAATAAAATAAAATATAAAAAATTAGGCACTTAAATAAAATACTAGAAAAACCAATTCAGGCTTTATCTTGTGTTTTTTGTTCCCTGGTACAAAGCTCTAAACAAGATGAGGATCAATTGTTACCACAAATAACCTTGACTAACATAATAAGAGGACTTCTGGGCATAAAATACAACACACTGCAAACGGCTCAATATGGCTCCTTTAAATCCAGGCAAGATCTATTCTTCTCCAGAGCAGCTCATTATTCCAGCAGTTCACTGTGAAACACATGGCCTTACAACGACACTAATTCCTAGATTTATTTCAAATTCCTGTGTAGCTGTGTAGGTGAGCCACGCTGTGAATGTTATTAAACGTTTAATAGCGAGCAGGAGAAAGCCGTGTGAATCAGATCTGAGGTAAATGGAGGAAAGAGAGAGTCGAGTTCAGGACACCAATTTATACTGAGAGTCCAAGTTTCACTACTATTCAAGCAGGAACATCTGCCACTTTGTGCATTATTTACCAGTGCAAATCTGTCTGTTTGACAAAGGTGTCAATTTTCATATTTTCACTAAACACTCAAATACAGCAAAGTAGCACTTCAGCAAACAAAAATATAGCGAATCATAAACTAATTTAATGAACTTTGCAAACTTTAAAAAAAACTATGCTCAAAAACTTTTCCAAACATGCTTAACCTGCTCAGAGTTAGCATGTTGTGAATGAATTATTAACACACCACCTCAACAGGCTTTTTCACTGGGTAGTTATAGGAACTCAATTATAGGAACTAGCTACCAATCTGGTTCCTGCGAATTGAATGTTTGATTCAGAGAGTGCAAGTTTAACTACTATTTAAGAAGGAACAGACCACTTTGTGCATTATTTACCAGTGCAAAACTGTCTAAAGCTAAACAAAGATATTGATGTTCTACTATAACTAAACACTCAAATATGGCAAAGTTCAAAAGCAATGTAGCAACTAAAAATAAAGCGAATAATAAACTAATTTAACGGACTTTGCAAACTTTAAGGAACTATGTTGAAAAACTTTTCCAAATATGCTGAACCTACTTATATTCAAGTTGTTATGAATAAATGATTGACGCAGCATCATAACAGTTTTTTTTTTCACTGGGTAGTTATGGGAACTCAGTTATGGGAACTAGCTACCAGTCCCATATAAAAATATTTCAACCAAATTAAATTGCTTATAAATAATTATAAAACGTAGTAGGTGACACAATAACATCTCATAAGTAAATGTTAGTTAACAGATTAAAATCAACAATGAGGAAAAAGCCAGATTTACAGTTTCCATGTTTATATTAGATTAACAATACAACTGAATTTCATTAAGTTAATAATTCTATTTAACAAAATGATCAGATTAGGAATAGGACTTAGACATGCTATTAGCCATTAACTATGGTTAATAAAAGCTTTTGTAGTTTTCATTGTGAGTTTAGCTTAATTAACTAATGTTAACTATCAAAACCTCATTGTACAGTGTTAAGCCTCGGCTGGGCCAGTTGGCGATTCTGCGTGGAGTTTGCATGTTCTCCCCGTGTTCGCGTGGGTTTCCTCCGGGTGTTCCGGTTTCCCCCACAAGTACATTCAAATAGAAATTTTGCTAAAGACTCAAAAGGCAACATTAACATTCTGTGCTTAAAATCACTATTAGTGTGTAATTAATTATAATGTATTTATTTATTTATTTGTGTGCGTGTCTGTAAAAGTAACTGGGTGGCAGTGTTGCCAGATTGGGCGGTTTTGAATTTGATTGTGTGGGTAAAAAATGGAATTGTCGATTTGATCAAATTTGGGAGTTTTGAAACATAATTTTTATATGCAACTTATTCAACAAAACATAACTGTGTGCTCCTAGTCCGTTCAGTTTGTAGTTACCAGTGCATAGCACAAACCGCATGGGCCCACCGACAAGAGGAGGTGAAAAAATGAAAGCTGTATCAAAATCTGACTTTCGTGTGCATGCGCATCACGCAGCGCCTGCAGTTAAACTTACAGTTTAACATGACACTTTTATCTATCATTTTTTTTTGCAACTGACTGCAAGAACAAACATAGAAGCGCTGTCTGATTGACAAGCAGCACCTAATTATGTTCAAAATAATTTAAAAACGGCAAATGGGACGAATTTTTACCCCCTTTCAAAGTAAAACATACACTAATAAGTAGTGTAATCTCCACAATATTTAGTGCTTTGTGTGGGTGAGAGGGGGTTGTGGTTCGATGTGATCAGATATGTTGTTTTGTGACTGCTGGTGTTAGTTGCTGTATGGGTCAAATTATGACAGACTGAAAAGTAACTAGATTAATTTAGACTTAAATCAATTAAAAGTAAATGAAATATTAATATAAAATTGAGGGTTTTTTTTGTGCGTTCTGGAAAGCTATTGGGCTGGAAAAAGCCAGCTATATCTAGCAACACTGCTGGGTGGACATGAAAAGTAAATAAACAAGAGAATATAAAGACACATTTACATTTAATGAATCCAAAAATGAAGCAAGAAAGCTTTAGAAACAAATAAAACTAATAATATAGATATAGATAAAACATATAATAGATAAAAACATCTAATAATAGACCAACACCAATCAGTGGTAAGGAATGATAATATTAATCGTAATGATAGTATTATTGCCCTAATCATCCTTTCAAGACATTGTTATGAAAATGTTGGGCTCTATTTTGACGGCCCATGCACAAAACGGAAAGCCCAGGGCGCAAACGCATTCAGGGCGTGTCAGAATCCATATTTCCTAATTTAAGGACGGGAAAATCCACTTTGCGCCGTGGCGCATGGTCTAAAAGTGTTGAGTTTATTTTCTTAATGAGTTATTGGTGTGTTTTGAGAATAAACCAATCAGAGTAACCAATCATATCTCCCATTCCCTTTAAGAGCCTTGCGTTGCGCCATAAGCACATTTGCTATTTACATGACGTAAAGTAAGTGTAAGTGGAAAAACTGAGCATTTCACAAGCAAACAGTTAACGGTTAACAGTTTTTTTATCAGAAAACAGTTAAACAGAGTATGTACCGCGCGAGAATGAGAGATAAATGATCTACTTTCACTTTCGCTCTTGGATAGGGAAACCTTTACGCACAGACATCAATTAGTCTATAAATAATTAATTTTGTTTGTTAAGCGCAAATATTTGTTTCAAAACTATTTCTAAATTCATTTCTAATTTCCAGCAAACGAATAAATGAACAATAATAACAAAGTGTGCTCAAAAACCTGAGTTATATCCTAGAGCACATGATGTACCCCATATGGTATAAAACCTGCAGGTGGGCAAATCTAAGCTTGTTTTTAATAAAACAAATATAAATATGGATATAATAAATAATACTGCTAATAATAATAACATTATACAAAAGCAAATTGTTATGAATGAACTGAAAAAGCTCCCCGAGATGAAGAAGGCATTAAAGCAGTGATTTTTCATATTTAAGTAGGCTAGAAAATAATATGTTTTGTAATATTTTAATCCTTTATATTTATATCCTATATATATTCTTATTATATCCTATATATATCCTTAATATTTTAATGTTTTTATATGTAAAGATATTTGTGTAGTGCTCTACATCTTGTGTGTAGGCTATTAAGCAATGTGTAGGCAAGGCGCAACTCTGCGCTCAACTTTAGACCGGGTTTGTTTTGGTCTAATGAAAAATCGATTATAGATTCCTTTAAAGTAGCAATGTGCCAGCAGTGCGCCTCAGAACGCCTTTCTTTTTAGACCAGAACGCCTATGGGCGCACATATGAGTACTAATGCATTTGCTATTTAAACAGCATAGCGCAACGCCTCAAAACGACTCTTGCGCCAAGCTGAAACTAGCCAACAAGTATTGCGTCGCACTTTGCGCTGGGTGTATGATAGGGCCCGATATCTTTTCACAACCCTAGAAATAATATATAACACTACGCTAAGAAAAAACATCCCAAATGCTGCCTTAAAATAGATATGCCTCCATGGATAGCTCTGTTGTGCAGCAGAACTAATGTTTTATATTTAAAAAAAAACATCCATTAACCTGATATGTCAACCTCTAGAAGCCAGTAAGGTGAGAAAACAAGAGGTTAGAAAAGACGACGTGAAAGAAAGAGAAAGAGTGAAAGAGAGAGATATGGCCAGGGTCAGACTTGTGAGAGGACACAGTTAGTCACTCTGGCCTTTGTCATGCAGTGCGGGTGCTTAATGAGGCCTGCGGATCGATCAATGATTCAGTCTACGCCTTTGGAAATGAAGTAGATCAGTCAAAAGCTTCCTTTGTCCACTGTGAAGATGAACACAGGCATGTCGGCGGTAATTCATCTCCACAGTTCCCGGAAACGCCTATGGACAAGTACTATACAATTGAAGTCAGAATTATAGGCCCTCCTGAATTATTAGCCCCCCTGTATATTCTTTTGCCAATTTCTGTTTAACTGGAATTTTTTTCAACATATTTCCAAATATAGTAATTTTAATAACTCATTTAACTCATGTAACTGATTTAATTTCTCTTTGCCATGAAGACAGCAAAGAATATTATACTAGAATTTTTTCAAGATACTAGTATTCAGCTTAAAGTGACATTTAAAGGCTTAACTGGGTTAAAACTAAAACTGGGTTAAGTGGGTTACAGTTAGGGTGATTAGGCAAGTCATTGTATACATGGTTTCTGCAGGTTTCACAAAGTCAAATTTAAGACTTTAGGACCTTTTTAAGGCCATTGTGAATAACATTTTAGACTTATACAGGATATTATTTTAATAATTAGTTGCTTCTTAGCCTTATTTTTTAAATAAATTGTCAAAACATGCAACCCCTAGCTGTGTGTATACACATGTTTTACACATTACTGCCTTTTGTTAAACTGAATGGTTGGTGATTGGACGCATGTCCAATTTTTTGTTAATTTTTTAAAAAATTTTGTTAATTTAAAGGTTCAAAAAACTCTCAAGTACTTAAATAAATGTTAACAGATTTTTGTGTGTTGAGCATCAGTTAAGACGACGTTAGCACCTGTCAGCTTTAATTGTGAGGAAAACTGGATCTTTTTTGAGCTTTTGTCCATAATTTTTTGGGGTGGTATCAAAATCGCTGACGTAGCACAAATCTGCTAGTGGAGTGATTCATAGCTGAGTTTTCTGATCCTATGAGAAGATCCTGCTTCTTAATTATTCATAAGCACACATGCTTTCTGAAGGCAAGGCAGACCTGCCAAGCTGTGAGTCCCAATGACTGGGTGAAACCACGTCCGCACACGGCATGGGTCGTATGTGTTTGTTTCCATGATCCACAGAGTTTGTTGCATGTTTTTCCCCGCAATTATGTCAGGCCTGATACAGCAAAGCTGTTGGTCTGCAGCAAGCATTTTTGACGGGAGAGCTGTACGAGAATTGGAGAATGGTAGAATTTGTCTTTAATTAGTTGAGTTCGTTACCATTCAGACACATCTCCTATATCCAAGCAGCTGTGTTAACAATATGTTGAAAATCTTCCAGATTACCAGGAGGCCTAATGGTTCGAATAGACAGGGCAAGAGACCAACTGCACTGCTGTCCGCTGTGTGTGCATTCAGACCCATGGATTGAGGAGGAGAGAAGTCCTCCTCATTTATAGTGTTTATGATTATCTTTATGGTGACAGAACAAATTGTGGTTATGTGTATAAGAAAATACAAATAACAAATGCAGCAGGGCATTAAATTACTTACTGTTTATTTCTTTGCATTTTAACTTTGTAAACTATAAAATCATGGGTCTCCTCATGGTTTGTCTCTCATGTTGTAAGCCAACTGACAAAAGTTGCTTGCTTCACTCTTTTTCCCCTGCTCTGCTGACCACATGTTTTTGAAAAACATTCTGAGGTAGACTTGAACCGAAAGAAGGGGGTTTCATGGCCCTTTAAGACTTGTTTTCACGGCCTAAAATTAATTTTTTGAAATTTAAGACATTGAGACTTTAAGACCCAGCGGACACCCTCGTATTATGGTTTGTCCTGTAGACAATCAAAAAAATTATATTGCTTAAGAGGGCTAAAAATATTGGCCTTAAAATGTTTTTTAAAAAAAATAAAAAATAGCCAAAATAAAACTAACAAGACTTTCTCAAGAAGAAATAATATTATAGGACATAATGTGACAATTTCCTTTCTCTGTTAAACAAGATTTCAGAAATATTTGACTCACAGGAGGACCAATAATCTGTCTTCAATTGTATATAATTGCACATTTGACGATTTCAATGGATGTTGTGACAGCTGTGAAATATAGACCCGCCGAAAATAGACAACTTCAAAACGCTTTATAAAGAGAAGCTCCATCTCATATGGATGAAACGGCTATCTGCAACGCTAGCGGATGACTCATTGGCTTTAGCGCTGGAAATGAGATCACCCGTGTTATAGCGAGCAGCCTGCTTAGCCTGAAGGTCCAGCAAGCACCGGTGTCATGACAGCAAAGGTCAGTCCATCCCTCAGAACTGGAAGAGAGTCAAAATGATGTGGGAGCTTTTTGGCGCCTTATCTGGGGTTGCGTCTGCCAAGCCAAACGGTGTGGAAAAAAAGCAGCTCTCGACGGAGGCTTTTCAGATTTTGTAAAGCCTATAAGGTGCAACCGGGCCTGTGTACTTTCGATGGTCCTGATTCAGGAAGTATTTTTCTCACATAAAGAGGCTTTGCTGAAGTGAGCGATGACTCAAACCGATCAGCTATTCAGTGTCGCACAACATTATCTGAAGAAGACAAGGTTATAAGACTGCACAGCAAATTTAAATTACAATAAGCATTGTCAAAACCATAAATAAAGCCATTAATAATATACACTTACTGGCCACTTTATTAGGTACACCTGTATAACTGCTCATTAACACAAATTTCTGATTGGTGGCGTAATGTGTGGAGGTATTTTCTTGGCAGACTTTGGGCCCATTGGTACCAATTGAGCATCCTGTCAAAGCCATAGCCTATACTTAACTATTGTTGCTGATGATGTCCATCCCTTTACGACCACAGTGTACCCATCTTCTAATGGCTACCTCCACAAGATAACGCGCCACAAGATAATGTCATAAAGCGTGAATCATCTCAGACTGGTTTCTTGAACATGACAAAGAGTTCGCTGTACTCAAATGGTCTCCACATTCACCAGATTTCAACACAATAGATGTGGGATGTGGTGGAATGGTAGATTCACATCATAGATTTGCAGCCCATAAATCTGCAGCAACTGTGTGATGCTATTATGTGAAAATGGATCAAAATCTCTGAGGAATAGTTCCAGTACCTTGTTAAATCTATGCCACAAAGTATTAAGGCAGTTCTGAAGGCAAGAGCCTAAATCGAATAATTTAGATGCACTTGTCCAAAAACCGAAAATACTTTGTAATAATTATTTATTACTTTATTAAACGATATGTATTTTTTTTATTAACTAAAATTAATCATTTATTCATTTTCTTTTCGGCTTTGTCCCTTTATTAATCTGGGGTCGCCACAGCGGAAGGAACAGCCAACTTATCCAGCATATGTTTTATGCAGCGCATGCCCTTCCAGCTACAACCCATCACATGGAAACATCTATACACTTATTGATACACACTATGGACAATTTAGCTTACCCAAATTTACCTATACCACATATTTTTGGACTCGTGGGGGAAACCGGAGCACCCGGAGGAAACCCACGTGGACATGGGGAGAACACCCAAACTCCACACAGAAACGCCAACTGACACAGCCGAGGCTCAATTCATTAACTCAAATTATACTGTTGAAAAAGCCATTAAAATAACCACATTTTATAAACAGTAACATTTTATTTACAGTGGACGACTCTAGCGTCAGTCTACCAGCATTGCCATAACAGCACAGTAGTGCTATTGCAAGCAGCAGAAACTAGTATACTAAATATGATCTTGTCAGCAAGTTATTTGAAAAGATTTAGGTTTTCCATTTGCGGTTCACGCACAGATACTTATACAGTATGTTAGCATGAGCTGAATATCAAGCGATTCAAAATGTTTATCGTGGCATGTACACAAGTGCTGTGGTCGAAATTTAAACACAGCTCTTGCGCAACACAAGCCATTAAAATTCATGAATTTCATAGCACATTGCTTTCTGCACCTGGTGTGAAGGCCAGTTCACATCACGCAGTGACTATGGTAGGAGGGAGTGTGAAACCTTTTTTTTTTTTGTTTTTGTTTTTTTGATGATATTATTTTTTGCTGATGTTTTTTGACTACCAAAAGTTCTATGCATCACTAGTTTTAATCTTTATTTGAAATGTCATTACTTTGAAAAGGTGACTGACTCTTGTGATTGCTACCAAAAAGGCATTAGTGTTTATACCTATCCTGGTATTTCTGTGATAATTTACAAGCTTTTTCATGACTACACCTGTTGAATTGCAAACGAACATTAAATGTTTGCTCTAATCATATTTGAAAAGCATAAAAGAGCATAAAAATTTGATAATCTGGGATGATTCATATTAGTGGGAGTGCATTATGTTCAAGGTGTGATTTGTTTCTGCTCTCTGATTAGATTGCTTCGCATAATCACAATCCATGCCGTTTTTTACCAAATATCCCAATGACAATAATAATATGGAGCTTTAACATAAATATGTTATTGATAAACCTCAGAGCTTACAGTAGGACTGTTTCTAACGGCTTTAAGTTAGCTTTAAAATCACTCCATCTATGGAAAAACATTAATTGGATTTTTTTTGTTACTTCCAAAACTCCACATCTACTTCCCTTCCCCATCTTTACCAACCACTTTCGACATGTTAGAATTGGCCAGTGGGCTACTGGGAAAAGAGCTTATTTATTGGACTTGGGCGCTCATGGAAAATGCTCTTCTGGTGATAAGGAAAGAAGCCACTTCCACTCTGATTAGATCTACTGTTAAGAGGCAAAGGAAAAAAAAAGTGGGAATGAAGTCTTTTCGCCGATAGCATTTCGACTTCAGATATATCGTAATCACTCGGGCTAGCCGGCTGGGGTTCATCACCAACCGCTGCGCTGGATGCTTAGATTCCTCGGTGAGGTTTATGTAGAACCGCATGATAGACTGGGCACATCGTCTACAGAGCCTGCTTTTAATGGACACCATTAGGAGGCCGTGAAATTCGGATTAATACCAAGCTGGGATTGTGATTACCTGAAGCCCAGGGAATGAGATCATTGAGGGTGAGAGAAGCTGCGTCTGGTTTGAATGATGAGGCTCTGAATCATTTATCTGGCTCTTTAGAGAAAGAAATCCACAGAAAGAGAAGGTAAACAAAAGCAGTATGATGGAGGAAACCACAGGTGGGATGGTTAAATGTACCTTCCATGGCATATTTCAAAAGCTCGACTTTACTCTGGAGCTCAAGAGCGGTCAGATGCGATTACATCCAACAGGGACTTGTGTTATTTTTGGGCCGTAAAACCGACAAAGGACTCAAACGGTGAGAAGAACTTCTGTCGGTTAACCTTAGATGAATGTCAACAGATCAGATCCATCCGCTGCTAAGGATTTCAGTTGCAGCTGAAATTTTTATGGGCGGGATATATGAATTAAACATCAAAACCGTCGCAATCGTGGGTCAGGTCAGATCCGACGTTCTTTTAAAGAGCAGGGTTTTTTTTTTTTTTTGTCTCTGCCTGCAATGGGGAATGACAACCGACTGATTCGATAAAGAAGAACAGGTGAAACATTCAGTGTAGCGGTCTAAACGATTCAGTGTAGATGAATCAATCAAAGGTCAGCTGTGTGGTGCATGTTTTCCTGCAGCGTTTGAGATGAACGACCACCATCAGGCTCCATGAATAACTATATACAGACTGGGGAAGTGTGATTTCAAATTTAAAATGATCTATTAAGGAGAGTAAAAACAATGGCTGAAGATATTTATTAAAAGTAGTGCTGTCATTTTATCATTTTAATTAGTTATTATATACGAACCCATATACTGTCACCCGACTTTGAGTTCAAGCTCGAAATTGATATATAAAAAATAAATTCAGGTTTTGACAAATAAACAAACAAACAAACAGTGTTGGGCAGTAGTGTCTCTACAAATAGTGACACAGTCTATTATACATCAGCGTACTGTATCTCTCAGGTTAAATATGTATAAGGGCTGTTCACATACTGCATCCAAAACCACATTAAAAACCTGACACATTCCTGTTTCATTACAGATTTAAATGCGTTTCTGAACTCGTGATCCTCTGCCCGTCACATTTACAGCCACCATCAGCTGTTCCTAGGCGCAGTCAATTCTCTAAAGAGTTCAACTTTTGCCATTGTGTGGATTAATTCTGGATTAATGTGTGTTGTTGTTATTACTTGGGGTTAGGGTTAAGAGTAGAGTTATATGCCAGTGTTTAACTGCATTGCTTTATTGCATGCCTGCATTGGGCTCTCACATACTCTGCTAGCTGGATATTATAGTTTCTCTCTGTCCCAGTCAACCAATCACAACAGACTGGGCCATCGGACCAATCATCACAGATTACCCTTATGCAAAGAAGAGGTTAGGGAACACATGAATCGCTCAACAAATCATATGGGAGTAGTTGGGATAATTAGGTAAAAATAAATGCATATTATAAGACAACGATATGTTTTTCAACCTGGCATGCATATCAGCTTGTTGTTGGACACTCCCAAAACCAAAATATGACCTTTTATAATGCAAAATAGGGGCAATAATGATAAGAAATATCATTATTGCAATGCTCAAAAATATTGCATATTTTGTCCAGTATAGTGCACCCCTATGTATGTATGTTTGTATGCATGTACTGATAAATGCTCCACCTGGGACAGACATAACTACAGTGCTGATAATTGTTTAAACTCCTAAAAGTATACCAAATCTTTCTGTGCTACCAAACAATGGCTTTGCAAACTTTTCATTTATCCATTTTGACATACAGAAAAATAAACCCTTTAATAAAAAAAAAAATATTGCACTCCAGACAAATGTAACCACACTTCCAAATATAAAATATTTTTGGGAAAGCTAGTTTTTACCGTGTGTGAATCCATTATTTCTTTTTGCATTTGGGCTAATCAACGGGCAAGACATGAACATATTTAATCATTAAATGTGATGTTGCTTCTATCAGAAAATAAAACCCACTCAGCCAAAACCTCATTTGCCAAGAGAAACTAGATCTGCTAACAAGGTGGCAGAACACCCAACGAAAATAGCAATTACGAGTCACAAAAGACCCGTGCCTTTTTTGGGGCCAAGAAATTTCTGTACAAAATTACATTGCATTAGCGTAAGAAAGAAGCCTGCTCATCTCTCATATCTAATGCGCAAATGTGCTGCAGGGGATAAATGAAGGTGTCTTCATAAAGATAATGAGTGCATTAAGGCCTGTATTCATGGAGTCCCATAACCCCCAGAGAGAGGTAAAGCAATGTCCACGTGTCATTACTGATGGCAAACATGAGCCCCTACTAATCTCCAGCAATAAGATCTTATATGATGGACTCTCTTGATGTAAAGAACAAGGCCAGATGACAGGCCATAGAGAGACTTCATAGGAAAAAGCTTTATTGCAGCAATTAAAGTGTTTGACCTTCAATGGAAACTATTATTTATAATGAAAATAATGTACAACTAAATCCTACAGCACATCTAAAAAGCAGCCATTTACTCTGTTGTGAATTTGAAGTAGCAACAAAACCAGTTCTCTGAATGAATGCCACAGCTACAGTGAGTTCCATGTCACTTACAACACAAGTTTATCAACAAAGGGGTTTCTTTGGCCTGAAAGTACCATCCGAAGACAGAGTCATTAAAAACCCTGCCCGTAGCATTTGCATCACTTTGACTCAGCCAGTAGTCAGGAAGACAAGGACTTAATGTCCCTTATAGCTGGGTTGTTACAATTTCAAATGAAATAAAATAATATGATTAAAAACTAAAGAATCTAACTTTTAAGTTATATGTAGATTATTGTTCAATTGAAACTAGATTATAAAATTTATATAAACACAACTCTTAAAAAAATTAGCATTTCACGCCTGCAATTTATAAAAAAAATATTTTGCACTGTAAAATTTGCTTTCAAGCTTTATGAAAATGTGTGTGTTATATACACATACAGGGTTTGGAGAATGAAAATAAAATACAGGTCAATTAAGTGTTGGAGGTTTTATGGCTAAGTTAGCCAAATGGGAGAGTTACAGTGTGGAAAAGCCCCAAAAAAGTGTACCACCACTGTTGTATGCCCAAAGCAAAACATGGGGGATGGAGATGGTTTGGGCTGCAATATTATGCCCTTCCCAAGGCTCAAGTGCTAGATGGGCACATCACTGTCAATTACTACCAAACCATTTTGGAGGACCTTGTGCACCCAATGGTTCACAGTACATTGTATTCTGTCGGGTCAAGGCCAACTCTATTTATATAGCACCTTAAAAAAACATGACTGTTGACCAAAGTTCTTTACAAACATGGCAACAATAATTAACAATTTAGAAGGCAGGACAATACATGCTACAATAAAATAAAAAATAAATACAAATAAATTTTAAAAATCTGTCTAGTCAATGACTCCTAAAAAAAGAATTTTCAATAGGCCAAGAGAGAAGAGTGATTGACTGATTATTTAAAAAAACACTTAATGTAGATGAAGCTCGAATTTCTAAAGGTAATATGTTCTAAAATGTTAGAGAATAGACTAAGAAAGCTTTGTCTCCTTTAATCTTTAGGAACAATTAGCAAGAGCTGAGGACCTAAGGCAGGGGTGCTCAATCCTGTTCCTGGAGATCTACCTTCCTGTACAGTTTAGCTCCTACCCTGATCAAACCCACCTGAACCAATTAATTAGGACCTGAAATCCACTTGATAATTACAGACAGGTGTGTTTGATAAGGGTTGCAACTGAAATCTGCAGGAAGGTAGATCTCCAGGAACAGGATTGGCCACCCCTGACCTAAGGTATCTTTGGGGAGAATACAACCTTACATCTACCATGGCCTGCACAGTCACCTGATCTAAATATTATTGAGCAACATTGAGTTTTGGAGGAGCTAGTCAGGAAACGTTTTCCTCCACCAGCATGACGTAGTGACCTGGCCGCTATTCTGCAAATCTTTCGGGCCGCTGTGCAGGACTTGTATCTGTCATTCCCAAGATGAATTGATGCTGTATGCAAAAGGAGGCCCTACACCAGGGATACTCAACCAGTGGGGCTTTAGACAGTTCTGATATAGCACTGGTTAATTAAATAAATGTAGCAAATCTAAGATTAATGCACCTTTTAAAGTTGAATGTATGGAAATTTCTGAATTTTATAGTGATGTTAACTGGTTTTCAGCCCTGTCAAATCTTCTGTCATACAACAATCAACTTTAAATGAGCAAATTTAATATTAAAAACAATGAAAGATTGAATGAAAGATTATTTTTTAATAGTGAACTGAGACACATTTTATGGACATTTCTTAGAGTATAGTTTTTGATTCCTGAGATTCTGTTTTTTTTTTTCTTGTCTTCACTTAAAATCTTTAATACATGGTTAAAAAAAAAACTGTCCACACAAGGAGTCATCTTGACTGACCCCTCTTGAATGTTCAACTTTCCTTTAAGAATTGTAGTGTCCTTCACACACATTCTAACAGTTCACTCAGAAAAAAACATTTTCATGCAATCTACAGACACTCATCTGTGACAAAGGACTCCTGAAAACGACGTAATGGTTCATTCCTCACCAAAACACGGTCTGAAAGGTACTAAAGTACATCTATTCTCAGCTCACGACAGAACACTCCGAGCTCAAATAACAGTCTGCTGTTGGTTCTACAGCACTATAATACAGAGGAGACAATACATAAAGACCCTCAAACACAAGCGCTTCACAAGAAAAAGCAATTCCTCTGAATTTGGCCTCAGTTCAAACATAACTAGTTTAATAATTGGTTAGTCAAAAAGGCTTCGTTCCAGAAAATGCACATCGAGAAGGGAACAGTTGTACAAGGCACACACCAAAAAAATATATATAGAAAGAAAGAAATAAACGGTAGTTTAATAAAACAGTTTAAGGCAAGATTATCAGCTTTTTGAATTCTTTTATAATGTTTACCAAGCAATGTTTAACAAAGAATATTTTAAAACATTTTAATAGCAAAATCAATTCTGATAACTAACATTTTTTGCCTTTGCCATGATGACAGTCCATTATATTTTTTTCGAGAGATTTTGTATGATACTAGTATTTAGCTTAAGGGCATTTTGAAGGATTAACTTAGCGTTTATTCCAGTCAAGAATAATATAAAGAATAAAAATATCTAAGAAATTATATTTTCTTTTTTTTTTCTTTTTTTTTAGAAAATCCTTTGAAAAATGTCCTCGCTTAGTTGAACAGCACTTTGAAAATGATCTTAAATTCACTGATCACTTTTAGTCAAAAAACAAAACATAAAAGGTGAAACAAAATAAACACATGTGCCTCCTGACAGTAAACAGAGGGTCTTATAAAGTGAATGTTAAGTTTGTGTAAGAAATATCACATTATTTACACTCTCAGTGAATTATCAGGAGCCAAAAGTTTTATAATTAATTATTTATAGTAATTTATGTTTTATTTTTTTTTTTTTTTTACTTTTAAAGTGCTGGTTTTCTGATTACAGGAATCAGAGAGAAAAATTCAATACCTTTTAAGACCTCTCCACCACCACTTCAGGTTTCAACCGGTAACATTGGCAACATTTTAATTTCCAGTATATTTACTAAATACTGATGGCAAAAAAAACCTTATACTAAACTAAAACATTGTTCATACAGGGAATGCAAATTCCAATCCAGCAGACGACTCCTATTGCAGGGATAGTGTTGCCTTGGTTAGCGCAGTAAACAGTTTGTGTGTGAATATATGTGTATGGGGGTTTCCCAAAAATGAGTTGTGGCTGGAAGAGCATCCGCTGCGTTAAACATAAGATGGAATAGTTGGCAGTTCATTCCGCAGTGGCAACCTCTGAAATAGCAACTAAGCCGAAAGAAAATGAAAGAATAAATAAATGATTCATTAACTTAATAAATTAAGTTCACACAGATGCACTTGATTGCAAAAACCCACCTACAACCTGCATGAAGTTGAGTACATTAATAACTAACTTTTATTTTCTAATGAATGTTCCCTTTAAATCTGCAATTTTAAAGCTTTTCATCTAAGAAACATTATCCACATAAAAAGTAGAGATAATAAACTTTATTTTTTAATAATGCAAACCATCTAACTAAATCTAAAGCAGCTTCAAAACCAAGTAAATCATTTCAATTCCACATACAAACCTGGGAGCTCAAAATGATCATTCTAGAGCTCTAAATGCTGAAGTCTTTTACTTTGAGACACACTATTTCCATAATTAAGTCAATTAGTCCACATATTAGGGAAAGCAACTGAACTCTAAAGGGGAGCGCAGGCGCTTTCCATGCGCAATTTGGGGCCGGCAAGATTTCCCCGGACTAAGCGCGAAGCCCCAACGCAATATAAAATATATATTATTCAGGCCATAGGCTCCAACACAAATCATAACAGAAGAGTTGCTCAAACTAAATGTTGTCTTTGTACTGGGATCTGTTTGGAGTTGCACTCATTAAACAGCTCATCTAAATGAATTAACCAATGCATGAGAGAAACGGCAACTAAATGATCCAAAAGTTTGTTTTTTGCACAGTAGATCAGCGTGATGAAGCCTCGGCTGACTTTAAATAGCAAGAATGATCGGGAAAGGGTGTCAACAAAAGTTATTTGTGGTTTAACGACTGTGGCGAGTTGCCTAGTTTGATCAATATCACCCTGACAGATTAATAAAATTTCATAATTCATCAGACGACTCCCTGACGTAGCTCTGCAATTTTTTTGCCACTGCTGTAAATTGCTCATCTGCAAGAGATCAGGAGAAATTAGCAAAGAACACAGTCTTGAGGGTTTTGATACATGCTCAGAAATGAGCGCTTGATTTAATGAGTCGAACAAAGTGGATGGCACATATCACAAACCTTAACTCCTCTTTTTAAACGGCCAGCTTATATAATATATTCCTGACATATTTGATAGATTTAGTATATATACAAAAAAAACATACAGAAAGAGAGATTAAAAGCTGCAAAGGTTTGTGATATAAAGCGCAAATGACAAAGGGAAGACTGAACTCTCAAGATTGAAGTGCTTGTTTATTGTGCGATGAAAAGGCCAGACTGCAGAAATGAGTTCAGACGGATCCGTTTTTATAAATGACTAAAGACACGTCAGGGAATGTGAAAAGATAACTGATATAAACAAAACTGCATAGCTCCATATTCTACTATACGTTACTCACTTCAGACTGTCAAATAAATCAAGTACATGTTATACAGACAGGAAATGGTGCGGTTTATTTTTTTATTTTTAACGAAGCATAGATTACGACATATTTAATTGATTATCTTTGCAAATCGAGTAAGTTGAATTTGACTTTAAGTTCAAACGTCAAACGTTCAATGTGTTCTGTTTTTAAAAGGCTCAAAAGAGCCATGTAATGAGCGCATTTATACACTACCTTGACTTCTAGTTGATCATTTAGAAAAGTGGCGGGAGGTAGATTTTTCTGATGAATCATCTGTTGATCTGCATCCTAATCATCACAAATATGGCAGAAGACCTAATGGAACCCAAGATTCTCACAGAAATCAGTCAAGTTTGGTGAAGGAAAAATCATGGTTTGGGGTTACATTCAGTACGGGGGTGTGCGAGAGATTTGCACAGTGGATGGCAACATCTACAGCCTGAGGTATCAAGACATTTGTGCTGCCCGTTACATTACAAACCCAAGGAGAGGGCAGATTCTTTAGCAGGATAGCGCTCCTTCTCATACTTTAGCCTCCATATCAAAGTACCTGAAAGCAAAGCAGGTCAAGGTGCTCTAGGATTGGCCAGCCCAGTCACCAGATATGAACATTGTTGAGCATATCTGGGACAAGATGCATCGAAGATGAATCTAAAGATTCCTGATAAACTCTGGGAGTCCTGCAAGAATGCTTTCTTTGCCATTCCATATGACTTTATTAATAAGTTTTTGAGTACAATATATATTCTTTTTATTCTATATTGTACATTATTTCTGTTAAATGACAAGACTTTTGGCAAAGCAAAATCAGAACTTCCTCTCCTAATTAAAAATAATAATAATTAAAAATCAGGGCTTGATTTTTTATTTTGGAAATATAAGCGTAATCTAGAGGTCTTTGCCTTTCATATAAGCCACTTCTGATGCTAAATGATCAACTACAAGTCAACCTATTATTTGTTGTTCCTAAAACTTGGATAGGCTACAAGACTTTTGTCAGGTAGTGTTCATATTTATAATAAACTATTCACCCTTTATTCAATTGACTATAAATTATTGAATATTGTGGACTTTTTTTCCATCTGTAAAGTGCATAGACTTACATTCCACTGCGACATGTATAATGCAATTAATGTCAAGCGAATTAAACATGTACAGAGTGGCACACATTTGGACTCATGCAGACAGAGACATGATTTTGTATAGTACCCATCATAATAACTACTTCTCAAGTGCACAGTATATTGGCCCAGAAGAAATTGCAACAAATTATATAACTGTAAGATTATGGCACAGATTATATCATGAAGATATGTATTATTACAAGTAAGTTCTTTTCAAAACAAAAAAAATAAAATAAATAATATTAATTAAAAAAAAAAAAAAAAAAAAAAAAAAATATATATATATATATATATATATATATATATATATATATATATATATATATATATATATATATATATATGAGCAATATCACACGAGTAGCAGTGCGATATGGCTGTATATCAGCACTGGTGGGAGGCGTGCGTTGGCACGAGGCCGCAGGCCGTTAACTCGTGCGTTTCTTAGCAACAAACCTGCCTAAACATCATTGTCTGCCACTAAATCCAAAAGTTATGAATTGCTGTGAGATTGCGTTGTACTCTGAGCTCACATCATTCAAAAGAAAATATCCTTATTGTCCCCCGATAATGTCAACAGACTGGACTGTTTTAGCAACTGGCTGAACGTAAAGGAGGACTAAGCAAAATTGTTTCTACTTTAAAATTAATGTTCTCAACTGACAGCGATACAACTTTACAATGAGTACAATTGTTTGTATCCATTACTTTATTATTATTATTATTTTCTATTTTCCATATGTGCAATGCCTGTATTTTGGCATTCAAATTTTATTTATTTATTATATTTTTTAGTTATTTGTTTTAATTTAATTTTAATAAAACACCCAAAAGCAATAATATGAAATAAATTTAAAAATATACATACAAATAAATAAAATATATATTTCTATACACATTTGTATAAATTTTTTTAATATTAATAAAACATCAAAATAAAAAAGCAATAACATTAACAAATGTAAAAATATGTATAAGTATATAAATAACATATATACTTCTATACATATTTGTATATATTTTTATTTATTTTATTTAATATTAAAAACACCCACAATAAAATAGTAACATTAATTAACAAATTATAAATAATAATAATAATAAATAAAATAAAATCATCATTGAAGTAAATCAAAAATGTTTTTAAAAATTGTCTTAGCAAAACAATGTGTGCTTTAAATAGTTTTAGGACAACTTTGATGAAAGGTGATGATCCACTTCAAATACTGACTGCTGTATATTAAAACATATTAGTTCAATCTTTTATAAATATATATATATATATATATTAGAATAAAAAGGTTAGAGTTATACTACACAATTCTGCCAAATGAACTTTAAATCGAAAATCACTCATAAAAATGATTCCCACAAGACTTGTAGTTCCTTGTGCAAACAATAAAACAAAGTTGTTCTTTCAATCAATACAGAAAGAACACGATTTGGGCACAAGACAACGACAGTTTAATATAAAGCGCTGTTTCACATTTATCCCAGGCAATGATTTTCTATGAGGGAAGTTAAACGCAGCCGTGGGCACAAATTAGTTGCTTGCCATTTAGCAAACACTGCAAAGCGACTTCCAGCACACTAATTGCAGGGCCAGTCCCGCCGGAGCAATCTGGGGTTAAGTGCTTTACTCGCGGGCACAGTTATTCCACAGCGACTGCAAGAGTCCAGTTACTACTGTAGACTCAACCTGTAACCTCTGTCGGTTTACTACATGTTTGACCATTAGCATACAACCAACCTTGGTGTATTTACAAGAGAAGCGGAATGCCGTGTTTTTAATGTTAGCATGTGTGCTGGTTTCTATAAAATGTATAATAATGGTCATTTTGCATTAAAATACTGTACCAAAAATAAAAGCAGTAACACTTAAAGTCATAATTCACACTATTACCAAACTGTTAACTAAAGCTATGACGTTGGCATTGACATTGGTACAGATCATTTGAGTTTCTTTCTGTTTTACCAATGATCTTACTTCTCTCTTTTACAATCCTGGAAAATGTAGCTTGGTTTACAACAGGTTACCATATACAGACTTGTATTAAAAATCGAAATGCTCCTCACAAAATGTTTGTACATGATTTCAAGTATATTCTTGTTCACTCTGTAATGATTCAACCTACAAATTAATAATAACCTTTGTCGGGCTTTCTTACAAATGCTTTTGATGTTCTCTGAAAAGTTTAGATTGGAATCAATGTATGTCCTGAAATACTTCAAACTTCTGAAAAATTATATACGACTATAACTTAGAAAAAAAACACCTAGTTAGCTGCTTATTAATAGTATGCGTTTTCTGTATTGCCACACTGTCAAAAATTATTTGATCAATTAGTTCTGACAGTTTTTAGGTCATTGTAACTTATTAAACTAAGTTAATCATGTTCTAACCTAATTTTATAAGTTATGCAAGCTGTTTTAAGTCAGTTTAACATAATATAAGTTCAATGGACTCATAGGGTTCATTTGATTCAGCTTTAAAATTTAAGGCAACCAGGATTTTTTTTTACAGTGCAGGATTCTGAGCAGAACCAGACACCAGTCCTCAGGTCTTTACACTGGCCCCCAGTTACATTCAGAATAGATTTTAAAGTATTACTACTTGTCTATAAATCACTAAATGACCTAGGACCTCAATACATTACAGGATATGCTCACTGAATACAAACCAGATCACTCAGATCTTTAGTATCAAGTATATTAGAAATTCCAAGAGTTCAGTCAAGGCAGGGTGAATCAACCTTCAGCTACTAACCCCCCACTGCTGGAATCAGCTTCCAGACATGATCAGATGTGCTCCGACTATAGGCACATTCAAATCAAGACTGAAAACACTTCTGTTTAGCTGTGCCTTTACTGAATGAGCACTGTGCTATAAAGGCCCGTGCACTCCAAGACGTTTTTTGATTGTGTTTTCCATCAACGTTTAATGCCTCGTTACTATGTAAAGGGTGTCAATGTGATCGTGCACACCAACGCGCAAAACACCAGGCGCAAAAGCATCATTTACAAAAAAAAAAAAAAAAAATGCCTCATGCTCGTTTTTTTTATTTGACGCGCCCCGTTAAAACCTTCTCCACCAATCAGGTTGGCACTTTTTTCATGTGCACAGAGCTGCTGAAGTTACTGTAAACAGCACTTGGAGGCGCTCAAGCGCAAAACTGTCAATGCGAGCGCACACTGAAGAAGATGCCCAGAGGCGATATGAACGTGGAGCTGCTTGTTGCTATGTGAACAATAATCATTTCTTTATCGCTAGAGCTGGAGCTGCTACTTGAAAAATCTATGCTTGTTCGTGTCACCAGTAACTTTAGCAACAAGCGTGTGAACCTCCTCTCGGTGTAACAAATGGGTGTCGGAAGCTTAAAGTTGTGTAACGCTATCTAACCTCAAGGAGTGATTTTGCATACTTTTCTGCTCGACGCCAGTGAAAATCGCTTGTGTTTGAATGCGGAAAAACGTCTCGTAAAATGCTGACGATAAAAGCAAACGAAAAGCGTCCCAGTGTGTAGGAGCCTTTACATGTTTATATCAGTTTTAGTTCTTCTAAATGTGAATTGTCATTGTTTTGGTGTGCACTAGCTTATAGATATCTTAAACCTGAATAATTCCGATACTAACATCTAAGAAAAAAATTTGTTTAATTTCATGAGACCTTTCAGCAATCGCATAATTTGCTTTAAACGTAGTCAATGATAAATGCTGCTTAAGCAGTAAATCAGCATATTTTAACGATTTCCGAAAGATTGAAAAAACTGAATAATAAAGTTAAAGATTTAGCTTTCATTACAAGATTAGTTTACATTTTTAATTTACAGTTGAAGTTGAAATTATTCGCCTTCCTTTGAAATTTTTTTTTCTTTTAAAATATTTCCCAAATGATGTTTAACAGAGTAAGGTCATTTTCACAGTATTTTCTATAATATTTTATCTTCTAGAGAAAGTCTTATTTGTTTTATTTTGGCTAGAAAAAAACAGTTCTTACCTTTTTTAAACTATTTTAAGGTCAATATTATTAGCACTCTTGAGCAATATTTTTTTTTTATTGTCTGCAGTACAAACTATCGTTATACAATACTTACCTTATTACTCTAACCTGCCTAATGAACCTTTTAAATGTCACTAAGCTGAATACTAGTATTCAGATAATTTACTGTCATCTTGGGAAAGATAAAAGAAACCAGTTATTAAAAATGAGTTATTAAAATTATTATGTTTAGAAATGTGTTAAAACATCTTAAATTGTTTAATTATTTCATGTTTTTATTGTTTTACTGTACTGGTAATGAATAAAATCAGCCTTGGAGAGCATAAAAAGCCTCTCTTTTTTTTTT